>NC_084503.1:33401677-33424177 GCF_024500385.1 Phyllopteryx taeniolatus
TGACCCAAGCTCGCCGCCCCGGGTCTGAGTTTTCCATCTGAGGGCAGGGCGGACCTGTAATGACTCTAAAAAAGGTGATGGGATGGACATGAGCTCCCCTGTGGCAGGCCTTGCTGTGTGGCTGACAAGGTGCTCCGATGGGACTGCTGGACTTCAGCAAACTCCACTGCCTATCCATGCTCTCACCAACAACTGGAAGAGGTTTTTTGATTTGTGTGGTGACGCATGCAGTATATAACTCTTCGAGAGTCTTTTATTCCTTTTGAGGCCATTATCTCCTGCTCCTGTTGCACCCAGCTTTCCTTTTCTGTTTCTTACCATTAGATTGAGATGAGATTCAAAGTGAATATTTGACATTGGGGGTGAGCAGCATTATTGCAGATCTTAATGGAGCAGCCACACAAAGGACAGACACTATTCGTACGACACTTGAGAGTGGAGCACACCAGACACAGCGCGTGGACGTGTGGAGCTTTGATTTGCATGTCTGCAATCAGTCTCGGCCGCTCCAGCCTGATGAGGGTTTTTCACCATCTGCAAATGGAGGATGATATTGTGAAAATCAAGCCTCTTTCTTCTTCCACAGGGATGAATGCCTTTTGCCGTGTTTTTATGTCCAGCATCATTATTATTTATCTCGTGGCTGTTGCTGGGCCTAGTCCAAAACAATGTATGTATCATCGCACATATGACTCACTGGAGGCAATTTTTTTGGGAGTCAAGTTTCATCTTACCTGAACTGGGTTTGGCTTTATACATGCTGCTCTATTTTATATGACAATGACTCAGAAGATCAGGATCCCTAGCTGCTGTCAAAGTGGCTCCCTCTTGTGGAAACCACAAAGCTTCAAATGTATGGAGAACAGTTGACAACATTTTACAAAGCCTCGCAAGCTCCCTGCGACAGCCAACTTTTGGAACCCAATGGTTTTGCATGCTGCTCGGCTATCATGTGACGTGATGTCGTGGAGGACGATCCACAAGCACAGAGTGGTTGGCAAGAGCCGCGCTGTTAAATTGCGAAACTGCTTCGCACATTCAACGAGCCAACTCTTCCATTAGTTCACAACTATAAGGCCTGATGAAACAAGCAAACCTTCTCCAGTGTTTTTAGAACACGAACTGTAATGCCTTTCAATGTCATCCACTCAAATGAATTCGTCCACAAAACTGATAGTTTTCCTCACGTTATTTGTTGCTGCATTAGGGCATAGGAGGTTGTTTTGTTTTTTTGCACTGGATAAGTATGGCTTGAATTCAGATTTTAAAGTCACTCATAGTATTGTCACATAACCAGAAGTCACTTTCTCTCCATGTGCGGGACTTGTTCTCTTCTGTGGTCGGCAGGGGAAGGACTCTTTCTTCCTCACTGTTTACAGTATAAATGGTTTGCAATATGGATGCTACTCAACGAATGTAAAACGGCACACAGAACAAACTGCTATCAGGGGAGTTTTATTAACACAGACCTCATTTCTCTTACTGTGCTAGTAACCATTTTGTTGTGATTAAATGCAGTCATGTTTTTAACTATCAATATTTTGCAATTGTTAATGACATCACTTAAAAGTAACAGGCTCAAAGTGGTGAAAGGCCAGCTGAACATGTGGCTAGTCTATGAATCCAAGGACAATTTATTGCTGCAAGATAGATGATGTTTAACATGTAAACCACAGTGGGGCCAGTGGCCCCCCAAGAGTATATGATTTGGCCCACCATGCAATTCTGAAAACAAATACAATCTCACAGGAACTGTTATAAAAAGCTACAAAGCATTCAACTCATCAATGCTCATGATTCACAATAGGAAAAAGGTCTCTTCTCCCCCCCCCCCCCCCAATCTACACATATATTTGTATCTGTATTTGTAAACTCTCACAATGTCCGATCAAACAGCTGCAATAGAAGTGGATGTAGGAACAAATTGTCTATCTTATATTGAGTTATTGATGGTAACATAGTTTTGGCTGGGAATAAACGTGGCTGTATAAAGTAGGAGTGATGTGTGATGACTTTACACTGATGATGTAAACATCATAAATCGTGGTTTCCTTTACAGGGTTAGCAGAAGCCACAAGGCATTTTTCTTTATCGGTGATTGTATTTTTAATCCCTGCATTACATTACAGTGACATCACTGGGTTGTGTAACCCGGACACCACGCCGAATAAAGTTTAGTTTCCTGTTCTACTGAGAGATTGTACCCTCAAAGTCTAGACCTACGGCTTGTATTAGAGTATAAAGGTTTTCATGATCATGGCATAAATGGAATATTCTGAGGTTGTTATATATAATGTCATCTTAAATGTCATAAACATATTTAAATGAGGACACCCAAGTGTTGTTTGAGTTTTCATGTAATGAACCCGGCACAAAATTGAAATGATTTTTTGTTGTTGTAGTATTTTATTCAGTCACCATACAGTAAAATATACAATACACTAACAATAGTCATGTAATGAGTGGTGGCAGAACTAGCACAGGCAGAAGTGAAAAGCTTATTTAAGCCTAGCCTACTTTTTAACAATAATGACAGCATCTAGTAATTAACATCTAATGAAGCTACCATCTTACAAAATGTGAGGGGAAAAAAGCAGAGCAGGCAATTCATTAATATTTAGAATCTTGAATAACAGCTTTGCAAGTATTTTGGAAACTGGAAAAGAATCACAAATGTATACTTTCACAATTCGAAGCTTTCATTCCAACAACAGAAACACTTGCCCTTTAGATTCCTTTTACAGCTTTTTGTACAGAAAACTTACAAATACCTCTTAAATCTTATTGAGACGTTGAGACTTGAGACGAATTGAAAAGAACCAATAAGCGTGGAAGCAATTGCGTTTTGGCTCTGAAAATGATTTGCATTATTTTGTAATAGTATAACTTACAAGTCTTTTAACTTCATAACATTTGAAAACATTGAGCAAACAAACAACATTAAGAAAAAGTGGGTCATTGTGACCATAATCTGTCACTAATATACACATATTGCTTGTTTTCACAGAACCAATTGCGTTTATTATTGTCAACTCTACACAACAGGACAAATAGAGAACATTCAAGGAGTTGTAAATTATATGTAAGGCCTTTTAAAAGCTCTCTGTTTTATTTTGTCCAATTCAGCTGTTAGGTCAAACAAAAAGGATCTGTACCCTTTTATGTCAGAACAGTTTTACTGTGCCACAGTGGAGTTTTTAAGCTGTGGTTCTTTGTATTCAGTTGGATTTTTTTATTTAAAATTTCAGTCGAACAGAACAAAGTTTTAAATGTTAGTGACAGAAAAAACAAAGGGGCTAGCTAGACAGTGAAAAGATAACTAAATAATGTAGTAATAGAAGAAAACAAAAGACAGGACATTAGCTGTAATAAAGATGAGGAAAGTAAATCATTATATGCCTAGTACAATGATACATTAGTTTCGAGCGATGTATGGAACAGTAGCGCTGCACCTTGTGAAGGAAGGACAGGACAACAACAGGAGGGGAAGCATACAGGACAGAGGTAGTTGACCGGCTGTACTACTGAAATGTGGTGGGTGTGGCTATGTCAATTCTAAACAGCTTTAGAAAAGAGTGCAAATTAGGGGATACCCAGGAACATAGTTACAAGTTATTAATCGCAATGAGTGACACCAAGTGAAAAAGTCCCAGGGTTGAGTATCTGGAGACACATCCAAGTGAATTGACACCGTCTCGCATGCACAATAACCTTCAGAACAGACCTGAAATTGCTGCGCCTGCACCGCGGGGACTGAGGACCCCGCCTCGGGCCCCGGAGCCCACCCGAGAGCGGCCCAGTGGACGGGACACCACCCACACCGAGGGAGCAAGGGTGGTCCACTGGCCCCACCGAGGCGCCCCACAACCGGCCACCCAGAAGAGGCCGCAGGAGCCCAAAGCTAAGGGAAATAAACCCAGAGGATTGCTTACTGTTTATCCATTTTGCACAATGAATATGATATTTACCCATGCAACACAATTATATTAAAAATGTCCGAAGCTGAAGATTCCAAACCAAATATGAAGTAAATGATGAGACCGTTAAAAAATGTGGAACATCATTGATTTTAGGAATATCCTTTTTTTTTTTTTTTTTTTAAACCTTTGTCCAAAAGCGTTAAAATATAGGGCACAGCGGGGAAATATGTTCTCTATGGATAGCATGCGCTTGGCGTTGACAAAACAGTAACCCTCATGAAAATCGGTTGAGAAATGAGCAAGTTACGACGTAATTTCAGTGTCCATGTATTGTCTTTGATTGGAACGTCAATCTCCCCAAAATGGCCGCCGCATAGGCACGTCTGTTAGTCGGGGTGCTATAGCGCGATGGCGTATTTGGAATATTCCTAATAACGCACTACTTTTTGCTGAAGTAGAAACCATACAGACAGATACTTTCCCAAAAAAATTTAATATGGAAAAGTTTATTTCCATAATTCCATTCAAAAAGAAACTTTCATAGATTATAGATTCAGGTCCCACAATTCAATCAATATAATGTATTTGTTTATTTTTACATAATTTGGCCTTCCACCTCATAAAACCCCTGAAATCAGGAATTCAAAAAATTTTAATACTGTGAAGAAATCAGCCCAAATGTTGCAAACCACAAATGTTTTAAACTGAGTGTCACACACTAATCATCTACTAAACTCAAAGCACCTGCACAGGTTTCCCCAGGTGTCATTAAATTGTCTCAGTTGGGTTCAATATGGGGAAGACTGCAGACTTGACAACTGGCCAGAAGACCATCATTGATACCCTCAATAGGATGGGTAAGCCACAAAGGTTCATAGCTAAGGAGGCTCGCTGTTCACAGAGTGTTGTGTCCGAGCATATGAATGGAAAGTCTAGTGGAAGGACAAAATTTTGTCAGGAGAAGACGCACCACCAAAAGAGATGACCGTGGGCTTCAGCGGGTTATCAAACAAAGAAGATTCAAGAATCTACCGGAGATCCAAAAAGAGTGGAAGCTGCTTGAAGTCCAGTGTGCAATATCCGCAGCCAGTCTTGATTTAGGGTGCAACGTCCAGTGCAGGTGTTGGTAAACTCTGCTTTCCTTAAATCCTTGGTCACCGCAACAGTCTACCAGAATGTTTTAGAGGACTTCATGATTCCTTCTGCTGAGGATCTGTATGGAGATGCAGAGTTCATCTGCCAGCAGGACCTGGCCCCTGCCCATACCGCCAGAAGCACCAAAACCTGGTTTGATGCCCATCCCACCACAGTGCTCGACTTGCCAGCCAACTTGCCAGATCTAAACCCCATTGAGAATCTATGGGGTATTATCAAGAGGAAAGTGAGGGGCACCAGACCCAAAAACAAAGGACAGCAAGCAGCAAGGAAATCAGGACTTCCATAACTCTCAGGCAATGCCACAGGCTGATTGCTTCAATGCCATGGTGCATCAAGGCGGTAATTAAAGCAAAGGGATTCCAAACCAAGTATTGATTTAACCTATCGTTTTGAAAGTACCATATTTTTATTGATTTAATGTGACCCTAATTTCTTTCTTTTTCTACAAAAAGTAAATGGTGATTTCTTCACACTATTCAAATTTTTTGAATTCCTGATGTTGTGGGTTTTATGAGCTGGAAGCCCAAATTATGTAAAAATAAACCAATACTTGAAATTGTTTAAATTGTGGGCCTTGAATCTATAATATATGAAAGTTTAACTTTTTGAATGAAATTATGGAAATAAACTTTTCCATGATATTCACATTTTTGGGAACGGTCTGTATTTAATCTTTATTCCTAAACTTGATCTGTCAGGCATATTTTTGGTCTTCATTTTTGACGTTTGCCTGTCACAGTTCAACCCAAATTAAGCTCCCAGTCGGTGACATTCTCTATGTTTAGGGAGTAATCTTTTTACTGTTAGGGTGTTGTGGCCTGATCAGCTGATCGCAAAAGAGACCTCAGGAAAGTAAGGAACATGTGGGTGAACCTTTTGGGCGAAGTAGAGTGAAAAGTACACTACAGTAAGGCAGGAAAGTGAAACAAAACAAAGGAGTGAGATGGAGATAATTGTATGAAGGAAAATGGATGACCAAGGAAATATAAGTGATATGAATTCAACAATATAAAAAAAACAAGAGTGATGGAGCTGTCAAAAAACGCATACGTATATGGGAAGCTTGGAGAACTTATAAGTGTGAAAGTGTTGAGACAGAAAACTTTGAAACTAAGAATGATGAACAATGTGAAAAAGCTATGAAGCTTAAATAAATGTGCAAATGTTCAGTAAAAAGAGGTGGTCGCATAGTGAGTATGAGGAGATTGAAGAAATGGTGATTAGGGGGGAAAAGGACCGCACGTGAATGAATTTGCTCAAACAACTCTGCCTAGATTAATAGATACTGTATAGAGTATATGACTTATAATGTGAAATAATATATATACCTCCACCACAACGTTGCTATAATTGTCAAAAATATGGTCACATGCATAGCAGCTGTGAAGGAAGACAGACGTGGGATATGTGGAGGTGAACATAAGTATGGGGATTGGGCATATGAAGACAAGGCAAAACGTCCAAATTGTGTAGGGCACAGGTGTCAAACTCAAGGCCCGGGGTCCAGATGCGGCCTGCCACATTATTTTATGTGGCCCGCAAAAGCAAATCATGCTTGTCAACTTCTGTGATTTTTGCTAAAATCTGTACCCAAATTCCAAATTGTCATAATAACAAACAATAATGTTGAGATATTGCATTTTTCTGTTAATAAACCCTTCTTCTACGGTAACTTAAACAATACTTGAACAAACTATTATCCTTGCCTTCTGATTTCAAAAGTAATTACCCCCCAATTTGTTGTGTATTGGTAATAATATGATTTGGTGATTCAAAATTTATATGGTTTAACTGTTCTAATAGCCCTCTGAAGGAAATCATAACTGCAATGCGGCCCAAGACAAAAATGAGTTTGACACCCCTGGTAGGGGAACATAATGTCAATCATAGAGAGTGTGAAGTGAAGAAAAAAGGCTGCAGTGATGCCATCCATCCATTTTCTACAGCGCTTATCCTCACTAGGGTCGCGGGTATGCTGGAGCCTATCCCAGCTAACTGCGGACGAGAGACCTGGTGCACCCTGAACTGGTCGCCAGCCAATCGCAGGGCACATACAGTATAAACAAACAATCATTCACACCTACGGAGTTTAGAGTTTTCCAATGAACCTACCATGCATGTTTTGGGGATGTGGAAGGAAACCGGAGTACCTGGAGAAAACTCGCACAGCCACAGGGAGAACATGCAAACGCCACACAGGCTAGGCCCCTGCAGTGATACATCAAGTCAAAATTAAGGAATATAGGAAGGAATATCATATGCAGAGTCAGCTAAAATGGTACAATAAAATCAGCAAAGTACTAATAAGCAAGATGAGGAAAATGTGAAGAACTTTTTCAAAATAAAAGAAGAGACAATCACTGTGGATAAGGTGAACTCTCTATCACTTGCACCCAACAAGCAAAACAGAGAGCAGAGAAATTAGCCATTGTTGTGAAAAGCGCTACAAAATATATTGAAACCAAAGGAAGAAGCTGGGAACAAATACATGAGGAACTGAGAAAAGGGAAATAATAGAAAAATAAAATACAAAGTCAGTCCCGAAATCAAATAGCACACTAGGAGCTTTACATTAAATTTGAATATCATATTTATTTATTTTTTAATCAATTATTAAAATATAGGAAATAATGGTTATTGTAGTCAAGTGTCATATATATATATCTCTTAATATTAAAGCAAAAGTAAGTAATTAGGGAACAAATATGTGAGTACATGAGGAAATATTTGCAAACAAATAAATATGGATAAAAATAATATTAAATATATAAATACATTCTTATGGGTAAATTTGTAAAAGGAAAATGGGAACTACTTAATGAATTGGAATTGATTACTAGGTAATTATGGAGTTTAACATTTGAGAGAGGAGTTAATTAAAGAAAGTGGTTATCTAAGAGCTTTTGTTCATGTCGAAAATAAGATATAGATTTAGATTGGAAGCCAAAAGCAGTAATCATTACACATCGTTAGGTGGCGGTAATGAACCATCTTAGTTTGCAAACCGCCGTTTAACACGACAAAGAAGAATCGAACAGCCACACACACAAACCGCCGTTCAACATTAAACACAACATAGAGGAAACACACACACACTTTTTTTTTTAAAGCACAAACGCCTCCATGCCGCACCAATGAGCAATTACGTCGCTATGTGAGAACATGGCGGAGGAAGACGCAATTGAACAACGTTCGGAAACAGAGTCCTTCATCAACCGCTGGATTGTAGATTATTATATATCGTTAGCGTTAGAGCTCTTTCAAAAAGACCAATACGAAGACTTTTGTGAAGTGAGAGATGTTATCAGCAGTAAGTATCAACTTTCCCAAATAATAGTGGTTGGGCCAAACTCAACTTTGATTAGCTATCTGAAGTTTATTGAGGTCTACTTGTTGGTTGAGAACGTCTACGTTCCTAGTTTCACCACGTTGTAGATGTGACGTGTGTATAATACAGTAGTATTGTCCTTGTTTACGTAAAATCGTGCTTTTTTTTTCAACGATATATGCCAGCGTTACGGTTTAACTGACTCCCAATTCGAGCTGTGGCCGTTGGGCTAACGCTACACAAGCAATCTTGTTCTCATGGTCAGCAGATTCGCCACACAGCTACATCGAAGTCGTTCAACTGTAGTATTCAAGTTTTCAATGAACACATGAAACACAACGTCTCCTTTGCTACACAACAAATTGTGAACGATGTAAAAAGTAAAACGTAAACAGCGATCCTCGAACCCCTTGATGCGTAAAAGTGAGTTTGAAAAAGTGATATCCTATTAAATCCATTTAGTTTAATATGACTCGGACTTGCGGCCGCATGTCTTGGACACTCGGGTGAAGAGAGGGGCGGAGCTGTCAACTGATCACCATCTGGTGGTGAGTTGGTTCCGATGGTGGGGGAAGATGCCGGTCCGACGTGGCAGGCCCAAACGTATTGTGAGGGTCTGCTGGGAACGTCTGGCAGAATCCCCTGTCAGAAGGAGTTTCAACTCCCACCTCCGACAGAACTTTGCTCATGTTCCGGGGGAGGCGATGGACATCGAGTCCGGGTGGACCATGTTCCGCGCCTCCATTGCTGAGGCGGCCGCCCGGGGGTGTGGCCGTAAGGTGGTCGGTGCCTGTCGTGGCGGCAATCCCCAAACCCGTTGGTGGACACCAACGGTGAGGGATGCCGTCAGGCTGAAGGAGGAGTCCTATCGGGCCTTTTTGGCCTGTGGGACTCCTGAGGCAGCTGATGGATACCGGCTGGCCAAGTGGAATGCAGCTCTGGTGGTCGCTGAAGCAAAAACTCTGGTATGGGAGGAGTTCGGTGAGGCCGTGGAGAAAGACTTCCGGACGGCTTCGAGAAAATTCTGGTCCACCATCCGGTGTCCCAGGAGAGGAAAGCAGTGCACCACCAACACTGTGTATAGTGGGGATGGGGCGCTGCTGACCTCGACTCGGGACGTTGTGAGTCGGTGGGGAGAATACTTCGAAGAACTCCTCAATTCCACTGACACGCCTTCCCATGAGGAAGCAGAGTGTGGGTTCTCTGAGGCGGGCTCTCCTATCTCTGGGTTTTGAAGTCACTGAAAACTCTCCTAGGTGGCAGGGCCCGAGGGATGGATGAGATTCGCCCAGAGTTCCTCAAGGCTCTGGATGTTGTGGGGCTGTCCTGGTTGACACGCCTCTGCAACGTCGCGTGGACATTGGGGACAGTGCCTCTGGATTGGCAGACTGGGGTGGTGGTCCCCCTTTTTAAGAAGGGGGACCGGAGGGTGTGTTCCAACTACAGGGGGATCACACTCCTCAGCCTCCCTGGTAAGGTCTATTCATTCAGGGGTGCTGGAGAGGAGTGTCCGTCGGGAAGTCGAATCTCAGATTCAGGAGGAGCAGTGTGGTTTTCGTCCTGGCCGTGGAAAAGTGGACCAGCTCTACACCCTCGGCAGGGTCCTCGAGGGTGCATGGGAGTTCGCCCAACCAGTCTACATGTGTTTTGTGGAAATGGAGAAGGCGTTCGACCGAGTCCCTCGGGAAGTCCTGTGGAGGGTGCTTCGGGAGTATGGGGTACCGAACCCCCTGATACGGGCTGTTCGGTCCCTGTACGACCGGAGTCAAGAGTTTGGTCCGCATATCCGGCAGTAAGTTGGACTCGTTCCCAGTGAGGGTTGGACTCCCCCAAGGCTGCCCTTTGTCACCAATTCTGTTCATAACTTTATGGACAGAATTTCTAGGTGCAGCCGAGGCGTAGAGGGGGTCCGGTTTGGTGGCCTCAGTATTGCATCTCTGCTTTTTGCGGATGATGTGGTTCTGTTAGCTTCATCAAGCCGTGATCTCCAACTCTCACTGGAGCAGTTCGCAGCCAAGTGTGAAGCGGCTGGGATGAGAATTAGCACCTCCAAATCTGAGACCATGGTCCTCAGTCGGAAAAAGGTGGCGTGCCCTCTCCAGGTCGGGGATGAGATCCTACCCCAAGTGGAGGAGTTCAAGTATCTTGGGGTCTTGTTCACGAGTGAGGGAAGAATGGAACGGGAGATCGACAGGCGGATCGGTGCATTGTCTGCAGTGATGCGGACTTTGTATCAGTCCGTTGTGGTAAAGAAGGAGCTAAGCCGAAAGGCGAAGCTCTCAATTTACCGGTCGATCTACGTTCCTGCCCTCACCTATGGTCACGAGCTGTGGGTCGTCACCGAAAGAACAAGATCCCGGATACAAGCGGCCTTCGGCTGGCCTGGGAGCGCCTTGGGATCCCCCCGGAAGAGCTGGATGATGTGGCTTGGAAGTCTGAGCGTCCCTGCTAAAGCTAGTGCCCCCGCGACCCGACCCGGATAAGCGGTAGAAAATGGATGGATGGATAGTTTAATGTGATGTTGGTCCACGTTTTGCCCATTCTTCCAGAAGCATATTTGTGAGGTCACACACTGATGTTGGACAAGAGGGCCTGGGTCAGTGTCCACTCGAAATCAATCCAAAGGTGTTCTATCGGGTTGAGGGCAGGACTCTATGCAGGCCAGTCAAGTTCATCCATACCAAATTCTCTTATCCATGTCATATGCTTTGTGTACTGCTGCACAGACATGTTGGAACAGGGTGGGATAATCTCCAAACTTGACTGTCCCAAATCTATTGGTATGGTAAAGCAGTCAGAGTTCTTTTGACTGGAGCAATGTCTTGGACATTTCCAACTTTTTAGGAACAGTTTGGAGATGGCCCCTTCATTTTCCAACATGACTGTGTGCCTCAGTGCACAAATCAAGGTTCATAACGACATAGATGAACTTGACTTTCCTGCACAATCGTGCCCTCAACCCGATAGTACACTTTTGGGTGAATTACAGCGGAGCCTGAGAGGCAGGTCTTCTCGTCCAACATCAGTGTCTAACCTCACAAATGCGCTTCTGGAAAAATGGTCATAGATTCCCATAAACACACTCTTGCAACTTGTGGAAAACCTTCCCAGAAGAGTTTAAGGTGTTGTAACTGCAGTGGGAGGACCGATTTCATATTAAACCCTATAGATTTAAGAATGGGATGTGCCTTAAATTCATATCTGAGTCAAGGTAGGTGAGTGAATACTTTTGGCAATACAGTATGTATTGGTGACTCTAAACAGGTGCAGCGGCGAGGTGGCATGTTTTAATCTGATGTATGTCTCAACTTTTTTGGGGGGGGTGAAATACAGAAGTCTCAAAGGCACCTTATTTATGATGTTATTGACTCACACACAACTATGCTAATCGGATTGCTGCAATAGATATATGAAAAAAAAGTCTCACTTTCCATTTTATATTTTCGCACAAGCTAATGTTCACTTGGTCAATTCAGTGTGGCTTTGAAAACAGGAATTTGTTCACTGCCCCACAAGATGAGATCAGTCACATCTTTTAAATCACTTAAAACTTTACAGACTGGCTTTTATGTGATGTTGTCTTCTCCACTCGACTCCCCAAACCCCAGCATTTAAAAAAATGAATGTATGCTTTTTTTGTTCTTTTTTTTTTTCATCCCTCTTCAGCCCTTGTGCTTTTAGCTGGGTCATATGCTTGTGAATGAATGTCGTAGTTCTGTTTTAAGTATGCTTTTCTGTTCTGTCAAAGTAATTGTTTTTATAGGTTCTATATAAATAAATAAGAAATGTGTGTGTGTGTTCTGCAGGTATCATTGTCCGTCCTGTGGCAAAAAATGATGTGATGCCGAGAAAGCTTCTGGTAATGCAGTTACTCTCCAGAGTAAATGAGGGCGAAAAACTTGGTGAGACTGCGGTATATTCATTCTGGGACACTGTCATGAATCTGCACCGGTAAAACTGGGAACAAGCATACCAACATTTGCGCCAAATTAGAAGATTTTACCTCCAATTGCAAACAAAGTCAGCGAAGGCCCTGTTATAGTATGTCTTTAACACTGCTTGCTGAGCAACTGAATTGGACCATGGGGAAAAAATGACAGTTCATTGCTCTTCGCCACACACCAGGCAACTTAGCACTGCATATACAATATACTGTACTGTATTATGCTTTTAATTGGACCACAGAAACAGCACGATTGTCAAGGAAGAAGTGGATGGCCACCAGTGTTTTCCCTAGGTTGAGCATTTACATGTGATTTTTGGCAGTGCGGTTAAGGGTGCCACCATGGTGTTTGATAATTGCATTAGAAATAATCTAGTCAAACAAAGGTTTATGATGAACTATGCTTATTTATTGCACACACACATCATTATTTCCAGTTAGCTATTTACAAAGTTGACAATTTCTGTCTGAAGAATAGATGTTCTTTGCTTTGGGGGGAAGCATCTTTAAGACTTTTCTGTATGGAAACGATTCAGGGGCAAGTCCATTTACACTAATGCTCATGCATGCAGCAAGGTGCTCTCCTTCAAGTCTGTTTCTCAGCCCAGTTTTGATTTGCATGAGGGGGAAAAAATGCATAACCATTTTGAAAGATGGCACAAGAAAATTAACATTTTTCACATTGTACTCTTTTGAATTATGGTTTAAAATCACTTGCCCTGTTTCCTTCCAAGCAGTCTCGCTCACAATTTAAACTAGACACGGAGATGATCAGGCTAGGCAAGGGTAGAAGTCTGCCCAATCATCATATCAAATGGCCAGCTTTTCCATCATGGCTCATTGGCTTTTGTCCTAACCATAAAAAATAAAAGTTCACACAAATTAATACTTTGTCATCATGGAATCCTAATTTACAGAGAAATAATCCCTGTGTGTTTTAATTAGGATTTGAGGGATTTTTTTTTGGGACAAATAAACACAACACAAAAATAACACCTATTTTTGGTAAAGAAATTGAGCATGGCCTTGAATGCTCCTGGGGACACGTTCCTTGAATGACATCCACTCTTAGATATCTGTGGCATCTTGTATGGGGAGGAATTTCCTGGTGAGGGTCTGCCGGTGAGCAGTGTTGGCATCATCATCCAACATTGCTTCCTGTTGCCGCAGAACACTGAAGGCTCCAAGGATGTGGAGATTCTCAAATCTCTTCTCAAAGTTTTTGATGAGACTGCTGATGTAAGTTTCAAGGACCTTGGCAGTGATAGATAATGATACTTTTTTTTTTCAAGAAAAAAATAATGAAAAGTAATTCCTCATACACCTGTGGTGTACTTCTTTCATCTTGACTGTCTCTTACAGTTGAAATAGCTTTCAAATGGCTTCATCTCTTAAAGAAGAAAAAGTTTGTCACACAGAATCAAAATCAGTGGTACAGTAAGAGTAAGTGATAATTACATAGTATTAACTTCTCAAATTTAGTTTTGATGTCAAAATCTACGGATATTCCCTACCGAATTGAAACTTTTTTCTACTCAAGCACTCGTAGCTATCTCTCACTCTTTTAGTGAGATTAGGCTTTACTCGATCAGGATTTTTGGGGCTGATCAGCGAGTTTAAAAAGACGATAACCTATCACAGATCCGATTACGAGATGAGCAATGTGTCTATTTAAATGAACTGTAAATAAAAGGTAATTAAATTACTTTATTGTAATTAAATTACTTCATGCACACCGAAACTTAAGAGCATGATTCGACATAACGCAGGCATGTTTACATACAACCGTTAGTGCTAGTACTAGCTTGCTATGTTACATAACATTTTGTTCCCTGCTTGCGAGCGGTATCGTATTAAAAGTACGTGAACATACCTCAAGCAGTCTTTCAATTAAAGTCCTCTGCTGAGCACCGGTGACCACCAGCACACGTTTTCCCCCATTTTGTTCTTATAACTCACACAATGCAATCCATTGCTGTAGTCGTTGCCATGGTAATGTGTGTCTGGTCGCATCGGAGTTGACAAGATAAAGCCCCGAGATTGTAAAAGATGGGATGCGGTGGTATCGGAATACAATAATTTATTGCAGTAGTCTGACATAGTGCAATTGTGAAAGAGCAAATTTGTCTTGCTGGATCTTTTTAAACCTGTGGGACTGTACTTTTTTATTTATTTATTTATTTATTTTTATAACTACAGTCAGTTGTTGCTATTTTCTGATACCCTCTCATCATTATGTGACCTGCTAATTAGAACAAGCCTGCTATTAACAACAAGAAGAGCAAGCAAGATGCCTCCCTTTTCCACTGAGGACTATCACGGACTGCTGCAGAGGATGTCAATCCTGGAAACGAAAATCCACCGTCTTGAAGTGTGTGTGGATGTAAATGGACAGTCGGGGAATGAAACCACTCTACCAATGTCTCAAAATGGTGAGCAGAAGTGTGCGAACTGACATCCACTTATCTCAACAAAGAGAATTGATGTGGACTGTGGAAACGGTAATGGACCAGCCAGCTGTTCTCCCTGGAATTTACTGGGAGCAAAGCACAAAGATATCTCAAGATATCTCAAAAGTTTTCTCTGTCAATTGACTGTTGTCGTACTAGACCGGTTCCAACTACCGGAGACAAATTCCTTGTGTTTTTTTGGACATACTTGGCAAAATAAAGATGATTCTGATTCTTAAGCTATTGGACATCATCTGCATTTTTGGGGAGCGCAGACATCTTTACAAGGCAGACGGTTTCTGTCTAAATAGACAAGGGGTTAAGTTATTGGCTGCCAACATTTTTTACTGCGTACGTCATTGAGCTGCCCAAAAAGAAACACTGGCCATGGTGACAAGGCTAAAGGACAAAACGATCCAGTTATTCCCAAAAAATTGGAGGAACAGGAGATAAGGCGACACAAGGCGCAGACTGATTTATCCTGGTCATCCAATCGGAGGAGCAAATGACAAATGAGATGAGCCAACACGTTGACTCTCCCACACCCCTCCCTGCCCCATTGGAGCAAAGCCCAAAGCAAAACTCACTCTCTACTAGCCTAAATTCTCTGCTAGGTGTGATGGACAGGATGAAGACTTGTCAATTTTGGAATCCAACGCACACCACGCCAAGATCTGCCTCCCTCCCCCCCTCGCCTGAAACCACCGTCCACTTAAATGCGAAGAGCCCCTCCTCCACCCATGAAGAACCTTATCTGCGAATCTGACTGATGTCTGCGGGGTCTTTCCCAGAATGAGTCAGACCCCTATGGAGATCAGACATTTTTTATCCCTTTAATTACAAGGGATTTTTTTTGACAATTGTCCTTTTAGTCCTTTAGTACTTAGAGCAGTTTGAATGACAAATATTGCAATAGTCCGATCCAATGACCATTTTTGCAAAGGGTGCCGAGACTTCAAGGAGTGTATGCAGTTTAGTGACGAGTAGCGCGATAATCTGGGACAATGTTGATTTTGCAAATGTTGCAGATACTCTTCAATCAGTGTGCAAATGGAGCAGATGCTACTCTGGCAGGAGTGGCCAGTATTGGTCAACAACAGCTATGCAAATAGTACAGCGTGGCGAGACTACTACAGTGAGTGCACGAGTAATATATAATTGGCCCCACAGAAATGTGACAACAACCTTAAGTCAAAAAATTGCCAGCATGTTTTAATGGAATTGTAGGTTTGGTGTTTAAGAAGTTGATCGCAAGAGGGAAGAAGCTGTTGGAATGTCTGCTAGTTCTATTTTGCATTGATCGGTAGCGCCAACCTGAGGGAAGGAGCTGGAAGAGCTGGTGACTGGGATGTGGAGGGTCCGAGAGGATTTTGCATGCTCTTGTCTTAGTTCTGGCAGCGTGCAAGTCCTCAAGGGTGGGTAGGGGAGTACCGACAATCCTTTCAGCAGTTCTGATTGTCCGTTGCAGTCGGAGTTTGTCCTTTTTTGTAGCAGCACCAAACCGAAGAACATAGGACTGATTCAATGACCGCTGTATAGAACTGCCTCAGCAGCGCCTGTGGCAGGCCATGCTTTCTCAGAAGCCGCAGGAAGTACATCCTCTGCTGGGTATTTTTGATGACGGAGTTGATGTTGGTCGCCCACTTCAGGTCTTGAAGGTCTCGACGGTTGACACAAGGCAGCTGGACAACGTGAGGGGCAGCTGTGGCGAAGGATGCCTCCTGAAGTCCACGATCATCTCTACAGTCTTGAGCCTGTTCAGCTCCAGGTTGTGTCGGCCGCACCACAGCTCCAGCCGCTCCACTTCCTGTCGATATGCAGACTCGTCACCGTCCTTGATGAGGCCAATGACAGTGGTGTCATATGCAAACTTCAGGAGTTTGACAGCCGGGTGCGCTGAGGTGCAGTCGTTCGTGTAGAGAGAGAAGAGCAGCGGAGAGAGGACACAACCTTGGGGCGCCCCAGTGCTGATGTTGCGTGTGGATGAGGTGGTCTCTCCCAGCCTCACCTGCTGTGTCCTGCCCGTCAGGAAGCTGTAAATCCACTGGCAGATGGCAGGTGAGACGCTGAGCTGGAGAAGCCTGGATGAAAGGAGTTCACGGATGATGGTGTTGAACGCTGAGCTGAAGTCCACGAACAGGATCCTCGCGTAGGTCCCTGTCGAGGTGTTCAAGAATGAAGTGCAGTCCCATGTTGACTGCGTCATCTGCAGACCTGTTCGCTCGGTAGGCAAACTGCAGGGGACCTGTGATGCTCTTGAGGTGGTCCAGCACGAGACGTTCAAAGGACTTCATGACCACAGATGTCAAGGCGACAGGCCTGTAGTCATTTAGACCTGAGATTGCAGGTTTCTTGGGGATTGGAATGATGGTGGAG
The DNA here is from genome assembly GCF_024500385.1 of Phyllopteryx taeniolatus. Lineage (NCBI taxonomy): Eukaryota > Metazoa > Chordata > Actinopteri > Syngnathiformes > Syngnathidae > Phyllopteryx > Phyllopteryx taeniolatus. The sequence goes on from NC_084503.1 coordinate 33,418,853, forward strand.
CGTTTGAAACGGGATGGTACTTCGCACAGTTCCAGAGATCTATTGAAGATCTGAGTGAAGACTGTCGCAGGCTGGTCAGACTTTGAGGCAGGATGGGGACACATGGTCTGGGCCTGCCGCTTTGTTAATCTTTTCTTCTTTGAAGATGCGTCTCACATCCTGTTCGTGGATGGTAAACGCAGAAGTCAGAGGTGCGATTGTGGTCGGGGGTGCGGCCGGATGGGTGTGGGGTGTGAAAGTATCCTTTTCAAATCTGCAGTAGAAGGTATTCAAGTCGATGGCTAGTGTGCTATTGTTCTCAGGTTGGGGGGATCGTCGCTTGTAATTAGTCACCGATTGGAATGCATGCCAGACTGATTTAGTCGTTAGCGCTAAACTGTTTTTCCAACTTTGCTGCATAGTTCCTCTTTGCAATGTTAATTTCTTTAGTCAGGAGGTTTCTAGCGCGATTATACAGGGCCCTGTCCCCACTCTGATTTGCGTCCTCCTTATCTTGGAGAGGCTGCTTAAGTTTGGCAGTGAACCACGGCTTGTTGTTGTTGAAAGTGCGAAATGACTTTGTTGGTCCACACACATCTTCGCAGAAACTGATATAGGATGTGACAGTGTCGTATATTCATCCAGGCTGCCAGCTGAATTTTCAAAGACACTCAAGTCTGTGCAGTCTAAACAGCTTTGAAGTTCCATCTTTGCTTCATTGGTCCACTTTTTCACAGTTTTCACTGTAGGCTTCACGCATTTAAGTTCTTGCCTGTACGTCGGTATTAAGTGATTTAAGCAGTGATCAGACGAGCCCAGGGTTGCACGAGGTATAGCACTGTATGCGTTTTTTTAGAGTAGTATAGCAGTGGTCTAAAATGTTAGTTTCCCTGGTAGGACAGTCGATGTGCTGCTTGTATTTAGGGAGTTCGTGGTTGAGTTTAGCTTTGTTAAAGCCCGTGAGAATAATGAGGGGTGAGTCCGGGTGTTTTTTTTTTTTTTTTCAATTTCGTTGACTTGTTCGGCGAGCGTTAGCAGTGCGGCCTTCGTGTTAGCTTGAGGCGGGATGTACGCTCCAGCGAGGATGAATGATGCAAACTCACGCGGCAAGTAGAATGGCTTAGTTCAAATACAGCGACTCCAAACGCGGGCTGCAGTGTGTGCTGAGCTCCGTTACGTCCGTACACCATTTTATGTTGATATAGAAGCATATCCCGCCGCCTTTTGTTTTCCCCGTTAACTCTGTGATGCGGTCTGCTCAGTGAAGATGAAAACCCGGAAGCATAACGGCGCCGTCGGGTACAGCCTCACAAAGCCAAGTCTCCGTAAAGCATATGGCGGCGGAACGTCCGAAGTCTTTATTGGTCTTTATCAGAAGATGAAGCTTGTCCATTTTGTTGGGTAAGGAGCGTACATTCGCGAGGTGGATCGACGGGAACGCCAATCCGTATCCTCTCTTGCGGAGTTTCACCTGGATGCCGGCTCGCTTCCCTCTGTGGCGTCGCCTCCGCCTCCATGCGCTGAAAACCGCCGACGCCGCTCCGGTGAGTAACTCGGGGAAAAAACTGAGCGGATTTGCGAAAGTTGGTGAAAGAAAGTCCGGAGTAGCCTCCTTGATGGTTAGCAAGTCTCCCCTTGTGTCAGTGAGTAGTGTAATGTCTCCAAAGACGAACGAAAAACACAAAATCAAAAACAATACTAGAGAGTGCGTAACCGAGGCGACCACACTGGTAGGCGCCATCTTGGTAACATCTCTAAGAATGTTGAAATTCTATCAATTGACATTAAGGATATGGCTATTTCTGACCATTTTTGTGTATTCTTTGAATTACAGATTCTTCCCAAAGAACCTGTCTATTAAGAAAAGGTACATAAATGAGAGTACTGCCACTAAGTTTATGGAGACCATTGCTGTGCCACAAACTGAATGCTGAGACAGTTGATGAACTTTTAGATAATTTCACCTGTAAAATTTCAAATGTCATGAATGCTGTCACTCCTATTAAAACTAAGACAATCTTGAGGTGACCTAGAACACTGTGGAGGAGCACAATGATGGTAAAGACCTGTAAATCAAAGTTTTAGGAAAGCAGAACGTAAGTGGAGAAAAACTAAATTGCAAATTGACTATGACCTCTACAGACAAAGTCTTTGGAATTTTAACCAAGACTAAGGCCAGATAGCAACTTTTCTGAAATAATCAGTAAGAACTTCAACAATACTCTCACTCTGTTTGCTGTGGTTGACAAGCTCACAACCCCTCCGAATCAGATAGTTCCAGAACTCCTAACAGCAGATAAATGCAATGAATTTGCTTATTTTAGTGAAAAAATGCAATCCATCAGCTTTTTCAAAGCTATTGCAAAGTCTGTGCTAGCTGATTTGCAGCAAATAATCAATTGCTCACTTCAGTCAGGCGGGTTTCCTAAATGTCCTAAAGTAGCTGTCATTAAGCCTCTGCTAAAAAGTTTAATGCTGGACGCTTCCATGTTAGCAAGCTGTAGACCAATCTCAAATCTCACTTTCATAGCCAAGATTGTTGTTATTTTTAATCAACTCAGCAATTTCTTTAACTTAAATGGACTTTTTGACAAATTTCAATCAGGGTTCCGAACTCATCACAGTACAGAATCGGCTCTTATCAACGTGCTAAATGATATAAGATTGAATACTGACTCGGGAAAGCTGGTCTTGTTGGTCCTCAGTGTGGCTTTTGATACGGTAGATCATAATACTGCTGAACAAGTTGGAAACGTGTTTAGGACTAAATGGAACAGTCCTTAAATGGTTCAGGTACTACCTGGAGGAATGGAGTTATTTTGTAACCATTGGAAGTATTCAATCTCATCGAATGGCAATGACCTCTGGGGTCCCTCAAGGGTCAGTTCTTTGACCCCTCCTTTTCAGCCTGTATATGCTACCCTTGAACTTTAATTTTGAGTATCATAGCTATGCAGATGACACACAGTTATATCTAGCAGTGTCTCCAGATGACTACAGTTCAATTGAGGTGTTTTGTCACTAGCCGAAATAGATAAATATCTGGATGAGCCAAAATTTTCTTCAATTAAACCACAACAAAACTGAGTAGATTGTTTTTGGCAATAAAGAAAAGAGCGTTGCTGTTAGCAAATACTTGGAGTCACTCTATTTAAAAACCAAAGACCAAGTCTGAAAACTTGCTGTTCTGATAGAGTCACCTCTTAAGCTGAAGCATCGAAAGTCAGAATAGATTTTAAAGTTCTGCTCCTGGTCTATAAATTACTAAACTGTTTATGTCCTGAATACATGAATGGAATGCTAATGGTATATAAACCCAGTAGGGATCTGAGATCGCCACACTCAGGTCAAATAGTGAAATACAGAGTCCAACGCAAACATGGTGAAGCAGCATTTCGCTGCACACAAATGGAATAAGTTGCCAACAGAAGTGATGTCAGCCCCAAGTGTGCATGTTTTTAAGTCCAGGTTAAAAACTCTTCTTTTTTCCCATACTTTTTAGAGCATTTCCACTTTTAAATGATGCACTGTACACCGTTTTAATCTTATTTTACTTCGTGTTTTAAACATTTTTAGCTGTTTTTTTTCTTTGTTTTTAAATGCTTTTAATCATGTAGAGTACATTGAGTTACCTTGTATGAAATGCGCTATACAGGAAGTCCTCGATTTACGAACGAGTTCCGTTCCTACGCTGGCGACGTAACACGAATTTCGGCGTAAGTCGGATTTCACCGTTAAAGTCGCAATTTACGGCGAAATACTTATGTTACAGGTATGGTCCCACGTGATTGTGACAGTAAGCTCAGTGTGTGTGGGCGTGTGTGAGTGTGACGGGACTGCGCAGGCGTCGTCCGCGCGGGACTGCGAAGGACGAAGGGGTGCGCGCCGGTACGCGTGTACAGTCGCAAGTGTAGTGACGGCGACCGGGGGAGAGTAGCGATTAACGGTGGACCCGTTGACGTTGAATGTGCAGAGGAGCTAATAAAGCCATTAAAGCAGCAAATCGATGCTTTGTGCCTTTGTTAACCCCTGCGTCTCCCGACCACGGTCAGGTGACCATAGCAGGAAAGGTTAACACTTAGTATAAAGAAACTAAAATACATTCAAATAATTAAAATAAATAAGCTGTACTTACACTCTCAGTAGTAATGGTGAAAAAAGGAGGGCGAAAAAGGCAAAGATACTCCCGGCGCACAAACACAGAGAAGCACTATGCACTAGCTAAGCAGAAACACTATGCTGCTTGGACAAAACGGCGGACGAGGCACGGGCGTCGTAAAGTCAAAACGTCGTGGGTCGAGTGCGTCCTAACTCGAGGACTTCATGTAAAAATAAATTTGCTTTGCTTTGTAGTCTGATCCAGGCATTGTGTTGTCTGTCCCATACCTCCATGTATGTGTTGTATTTCCAAGAAAAACGCTTGTAATTCTTTTTACTTCGCATGATGTTTTTTCCCCCCCTCTTTTCAGTTAACATGACACTTAGCACTGTCAAGACTACTTTCTTCTTCGTCTCTCCTTTACTTCTGTTTTTATGCCCCATATCTAGTCACTACTTTCTGTGGTGCCCCTAGTGGTTGGATGAGGCACCACAGTATTTCTGTGTGTGTGTTGTTTTTAAGTTTTTATTTTTATTTATTTATTTATTTCTTAAGTTTAAGACGTCCATCTATCTGAGGGAGGCAGCTTGTGAGAAATTATGATTAAGCATGCCTGCGGCTGCGTGTACTTTGAAGCCTTTCAAGCTGCTTAGCTTAGCTTGCTAACCACTAACAACGATAGCAGACCACCCTCGATGGGAAACTCTGGTGAACAAGAGGAGAAACAGGGACAGTGTCAACTAAGAGCAGGTTTATTCATTGATTTACATCCAGCCACTGAATCGTTTCAGATCATATCGTCTTTTTTTATTTTTTTATTTTTTTTGTTTGTCCCGTTCAGCTGTTGGGTCAAGCAGAAAGGAAGATCTGTATCCCTTTTATGCCGGAACAGATTGTGTGTCACAGTGGACTTTTTAAGCTGCCACTGTGGTTTATTTGTATTCTGATGGATATTTATTGAGAATTACAGTTGTTCAGTCAAACAACAGTGACAGAAAAAACAAAGGAGAGAGTCAAAAGGTAACTAAATAATAGGAAAAGACAAAAAAAGGCAAAGCAGTTGCTGTGAACAAGATGAGGAAAGTAAAGCATTATTTAATTAGTACAATGACACATTGGATTTGAGTGTTGTATGGGTCAGTAGTGCTACACCCTGTGAGGGAAGGACATGACAATATAGGACAGGACAGTGACAGGAGGTGATGCTTGTTGACCTGGCTGTACAACTGAAGTGTGGTGGTAGTGGC
>NC_084503.1:33446677-33559177 GCF_024500385.1 Phyllopteryx taeniolatus
GGTAAACCTTAATAGATTATAGATTCTGGGCCCACAATTTAAACAATTTCAATAATTTATGTTTATTTTTACATAATTTGGGCTTCCAGCTCATAAAACCCACGAAATCTAGAATTCAAAAAATTAGACTACTGTGAAGAAATCACCATTTACTTATCAGTTTTTGTAAAAAAAAATAAAAAATAAAAAAAAATAGAGAAATTAGGGTCACATTAAATCAATCAAAATATGGTAATCTTCAATACTTGGGTTGGCAATCCCTTTGCTTTAATCACTGCCTCGATGCGCCATGGCATTGAGGCAATCAGCCTGTGGCATTGCCTTGGAGTTATGGAAGCCCAGATTTTCTTGGTCCTTGCTGTCAGTTATTCTTTGTTTTTGGGTCTGGTGCCCCTCATGTTCCCCTTGAATAATACCCCATAGATTCTCAGTGGGGTTTAGAGCCGGCGAATTGGCTGGCCAGGCAAGCACTGTGATGGCATGGGCATCAAACCAGGTTTTGGTGCATCTGGGGGTATGGGCAGTGGCCAGGTCCTGCTGGAAGATGAAATCTGCATCTCCATACAGATCCTCAGCAGAAGGAATCATGAAGTCCTCTAAAACATTCTGGTAGACAGTTGCGGTGACCTTGGATTTAAGAAAGCAGAGTTTACCAACACCTGCACTAGACATTGCACCCCAAATCATGGCTGACTTTGGATATTTCACACTGGACCTCAAGCTGTTTGGGTTCGGTTCTTCACCCGTCTTCCTCCAAACCCTTGGACCTTGATTCCCGAATGAAAGGCACACTTTACTTTCATTGGAAAAGAAGACCATGGACCACTGGCCAACAGTCCAGTCCTTCTTCTCATTGGCCCAGTTAAGACGCTTCCTACTTTGGCTCAGGCTCAGAAGTGGCTTGACCCGAGGAACCAGACAGTTGTAGCCCATCTCCCAGATGCGTCTGAATGAGGTGGTTTTTGACAGCTGTGACTCCCGCCTCGTTCCACTCTGATAATCCGCTGAAGCCCACGGTCATCTCTTTGGTTGGTGCATCTTCTCCTGCCAAAATTTGTCCTTCCACTTGACTTCCCATTGATATGCTCGGACACAGCACTCTGTGAACAGCCAGCCTCCTTAGCTATGAACTTTTGTGGCTTACCCATCCTATGGAGGGTATCAATGATGGTCTTCTGGCCAGTTGTCAAGTCTGCAGTCTTCCCCATATTGAACCTAACTGAGACAACTGAACCAAACTGAATCAATTTAATGACACCTGGGGAAACCTGTGCAGGTGCTTAGAGTTTAGTAGATGATCAGTATGTGACACTCAGTTTAAAATATTTATGGCCTGCAAACTTTGGGCTGATTTCTTCACAGTATTCAAATTTATTGAATTCCTGATTTTGTAGGTTTTATGAGCTGGAAGCCCAAATTATGTGAAATGTATATATATATATATATGAATCTGAATCAATGAACTTTAAACTTTTTGAATGGAGTTATGGAAATAAATAAACTTTTCCATGATATTCATATTTTTGGTAAAGGGTCTGTATGTGCAATACAAAAGAAAATAAGTATCATTACAGGCATTAATCGGCTTACGACGGTACCGACAGGCAATGTTTCAAGGTTACAAACCTCGTCATGTGGCACACGAAGGCACCCTCACTTATTGTCATACTTACTGATTTTCATTTGTTTTATATGTATTGACGAAATATTTTTCATAGATATTTACTGTTATTATAACTTTTGCGTTAGCGCAATGTTCCTACTTATGTACGAATTTGGCTTATGCCACCAAAGTAGGAACAGATTTCCGTTGTAAACCAAAAACTCTTTGCATTTAATTGCACCAACAGCATACGCTACAAAAAAAATTCTTCTTTTCCTTTAGGCTTGTCCCGTTAGGTTCCAGCCCAATACCTATCAAATGCCACTAGGTGAGGTAAAATAAATAAAATGTTACTTAAAACGCTGACATTTATGATCTTTTCAGCCAGGATTAAATGAATTCACATTGGTATAGTATTTGTTTATTGTCAGTCCTCAATGTATGTGAAACATACAGAGGGCCGAAATTACTTTTCCAAGAGGTAACTGTCACAAAATAAACGATACAAAAAAAAAATCCATGAAGACATTAAAAAAAAAGAAAAAAATCCATGCTCTTTAATGTATGAAGCGGTAACTTATATAAGTGGAGCTCTGGAGTCCTCTTCGTCTGTTGATCAAAGATTTTGTGATCACAACATGCAGGATGTCATTCTCCTTCACCTCAAGCAAAGTAAAACAAAGCAAAGTAACCAAGCAACTATAGCGTACGTTTTAGAGTAAGATAAAAAAAAAAAAATTTTTAAGTCAATTTCCTGTCCCATCTAGTTCAGTCGTAGGACACCATTGTACGCAGTCCACCTTTTCTGACATTTCCGCGGCTGTTACAAGAGTGCTACCGATCAAGTCGCAAAGGCAACAACCGGCGACAGTGGAACAGCACCCTATATTCCCCGCCTCAGAAACTGTGCTGCTGCAAGGCAGCTGCTGAAAGGGCGCAACCGTGCGCAAGCACCAACATTCTCCTCCAATGAATGTCTCGCTGTCGCCGTAAACAGTTCACCACGGGTCCACATGAAGGACAACAAACACCAAATCAAACAGAGCTCTTGAAGACAGATGCCTACTTCACGGTGCCATCTTGAAATTATTTTCCCATGGGAAAACAAATGTTTGACTTTGGATGTTCCACTGTATTTTAAAATTCATTCATTCATTTTCCGTACCACTTATCCTCACTAAGGTCGCGGGCGTGCTGGAGCCTACCCTAGCTGTCTTTGAACGAGAGGCGGTGTACACCCTGAACTGGTTGCCAGCCAATCGCTGGGCACATATAAACAAAGAACCATTCACCCTCACATTCACACCTATGGGAAATTTAGAGTCTTCAAATAACCTACCATGCATATTTTTGGGATGCGCCTGGAGAAAACCCACGCAGGCATAGGGAGAACATGCAGACAAATCGAGGCTGAATTTGAACCCGGCTCCTCAGAACTGGGGAGCAGATGTGCTAACCAGTTGTCACCGTGCCGCCTGTATTTTAAAATCTTTAATTAAGGCTTTATTTCAAACACAGTAAAATCAAAAACAATAACCAAAGTAGTCAAACAAAAATAAAAATTAACATTTTCAAAAAGACTGGGGGGGGGGACTTCATAGAGTTACCATGTTTTGGCTATTTAGACCTCCATAGAGTGACACACTAACACAGACTCAGTATAAAAGTGTCAATTCTGTGGGTGGGGTGCGGGGTGCTTTTTGTCATTTTGTTTCATTTTGTTTTGTCATATTAGTGTCCAGAAAAGGCCCCTCTGACAGCTTCTTCTGTTTGACCCAGTTTTGTATCCGCTTTTTCCATATTTGGCTCACCCCACTTTCCTCTATACCCATCCCTCACTACTTGTGAAAGCACACGTGTTTGTTGTGTTGACAGCGCTGGCTCGTGGCGTTGAACTACACGGAGATCTTCACTAGTGAAGAAAAACGTCTAACTGGAATGTGTGGACGATTTAATTCATATTTCACGTTTACTGAGGCACCGTACAGCCAATATGACATCCCGAATACTAGAAAAAGTCCTTTTTAAAAGACCCCATTCTCCACTGGTCAGTTAAAATTCTAATTCCCTCACATCATACTCTTATTATATAATATTTATAAATTAAGGATACACCCAAAATTCAGGAACCAAAATTTTACATATATATGTTTTTTTTTTGTAATTATTATTTAGTGTCTTCCGTATACATTCCCAGGACCCGAAAATGCGCTTTTGGGCCATTTTCAGACATATAAATTTGGTGACTGCATATTGGGTGTATCCTTAATGTATAAATATTATATAATAAGAGTAGTATTTGAGGAAATTTTTATTTTAACTGACCAGTGGAGAATGGGGTAGAATTAGGCTTAATCAGCATTGTGGCATCTCCTCTAGTAGTGGCTTGGGTGAAAACTACTTTTTTTTAAAACGAGCTTCTTTTTTAGCTCTAAATTTGATGATACAGTAAACATATTGAACTACTGAATGTGTTTTGGCCCAACTCAGGCAACTTTATTATCATAAATAATAATAAATAAAGGAGAAGGGTTTTTAACATATTCGCAAACACATTAAATATAACCGCATGACATTTATGCTAATAAAATGCTAACACGAAGCAAATTACAGACCAGTGTGCAGGATGCTTAATATTTTCGTCATTGTACGGTGCATTTATACATTTTATTTCATGGGGACTTAAATAGCACCTATTTGATGGAATAGCATATAAACTTTAACATAGTATGGGGGATTGATCTGAGCGCTTGGTAAACAATGCATTTCATCGTTATTTATTAGTTTAGTGTGTGTCTTAAGGCTATAATGACCGTCCAGGCAGCTACAGAGTTGGTGGTATACATCTAATGCGTGACTCCACTCATCTATAACGAAATTACTGATTTATGACCACAGGCTTGCTTGTTTAAAATTAATTCACACTTGTTAACCTTCTACAGTTAACCTTTTTTCAGTTATATTGAACCCTTTTGCTAAAATTATTTTTAATTTTTTTCCCTCATTAATGTACACACAACACCCCATATTGACAGAAAAAAAACGGAATTGTTGATTTTTTTACAGATTAATTAAAAAAGAAAAACTGAAATAACACACAGCCATAAGTATTCAGACCCTTTGCTGTGACACTCATATATTTCACTCGGGTGTTGTCCATTTCTTCTGATCATCCTTGAGATGGTTCTACACCTTCATTGGAGTCCAGCTGTATTTGATTATACTGATTGGACTTGAAAGCCACACAAAGACCTTACAGCTCACAGTGCATGTCAGAGCAAATGAGAATCATGAGGTCAAAGGAACTGCCTGAAGAGCTCAGAGACAGAATTGTTCCAGATCTGGCCAAGGTGACAAACAAATTTCTGCTGCACTTAAGGTTCCTAAGAGCACAGTGGCCTCCATAATCCTTAAATGGAAGACGTTTGGGATGACCAAAACCCTTCCTAGAGCTGGCCGTCCGGCCAAACTGAGCAATCGGGAGAGAAAAGCCTTTGTGAGAGAGGTGAAGAAGAACCCAAAGATCACTGTGGCTGAGCTCCAGTGATGCAGTCGGGAGATGGGAGAAAGTTCTAGAAAGTCAACCATCACTGCAGCCCTCCATCAGTCTGGGCTTTATGGCAGAGTGGCCCGACGGAAGCCTCTCCTCAGTGCAAGACACATGAAAGCCCGCATGGAGTTTGCTAAAAAACACCTGAAGGACTCCAAGATGGTGAGAAAGAAGATTATTTCGTCTGATGAGACCAAGATAGAACGTTTTGGCCTTAATTCTAAGCGGTATGTGTGGAGAAAACCATGCACTGTTCATCACCCGTCGAATACAGTCCCAACAGTGAAGCATTATGGTGGCAGCGTCATGCTGTGGGGGTGTTTTTCAGCTGCAGGGAATCGAAGGAAAGATGAATGTGGCAGTACAGGGATATCCTGGAAGAAATCCTTCTTCAGAGTGGTCAGGATCTCAGACTGGCCCGAAGGTTCACCTTCCAACACGACAATGACCTTAGCACACAGCTAAAATAACAGCGTGGCTTCAGAACAACTCAGTGACTGTTCTTGAATGGCCCAGCCAGAGCCCTGACTTTAACCCAATTGAGCATCTCTGGAGAGACCTGAAAATGGCTGTCCACCAACGTTCACCATCCATCCTGACAGAAGTGGAGAGGATCCGCAAATCCAGGTGTGAAAAACTTGTTGCATCATTCCCAAAAAGACTCATGGCTGTATTAGCTCAAAAGGGTGCTTCTACTAAATACTGAGCAAAGGGTCTGAATACTTATGGCTGTGTGATATTTAAGTTTTTCTTTTTTAATCTGCAAAAATTTCAACAATTCAGTTTTTTTCTGTCCACATTGGGTGCTGTGTGTACATACATGAGGAAAAAATTTACTTAAATGATTTTAGCAAATGGCTGCAATATAACAAAGAGTGAAAAATTTAAGGGGGTCTGAATACTTTCCGTTCCCACTGTATTTGAAGTAAAGTCGTTTGAAACACAATTGCTAACCTGTCTCATGTTCTCTTGACTTGTTGACGACACTGTTCAGCGAGGTGGCTTTCTTTTAGGGTTTGCAAACATACAGTGTGAGCGGTCAGTCTGGTGACTCTGTTCATAATGTGTGGTGCAACAGGCCAATAGAATCAAGGCAGACTGTGTCCGTGTGTGTGTCTCACACACACACACACACACACAGAGTGTGTGTCTTTCACATAAACTTACACGCGTACTTAAATAAAACCCAGAGAAGTTACATATATATAGTAATATAAAATGACTATTAATGTTCCATTTGGCAAGATCTTTGTATCATTTGATTATTTTGTCATTTGGTGACATTTAAAATGTCAGAAAATTAACAAAACCAATATTTTTCACCCGATCTCGAGCAGCTAAAAATCATGTGATCGACCTTGATTTTTGATCACATGATGGCATTGGGACATCCCTAGATAGGAGTTTTACACACAGTCAAGGTTTTGGCCAAGAATTTTCATTTCGGTCTATCTCTAATTGACATACTAGATTAAGCACAATAGTTCAATATTTACTCCATTAGCAGGCAATGTCTTTTTGGGTGTTATTTTCCAGCATATTTACTGGCTCAAAATTGTTCTCCCCCAACTTCTAGTGAACATTCAATTATCCCGAAGGAGAGACTGAAGTCAGCCTACCAGGCTTTGGCAGCAGGTCTGGTGTTACCATTTTCTCACCTGGAGGAAGAAGTTGAAAATGAAACGGCTATCGCCATCCCAGCTCCTGAAATAGAGGACACAAATAAAAACTCGGAGAACGAAGAGAGTTTCCAAACAAACTCTTGCAGGCCTCTTGAGGTCACCCCGCCCACTCAAACAGATGCCCCTCCTCAATCCAAGACTGGTTCACCGCATAACACCGACAGGAAAGAGACGAGGGCCTCTGTGTTGAAATGGCAGCATCACAACATAGCGAAGATGGTGATGCAGCCGGACAGTCAGCCAAGCTTGTTGTATGCTACCCCTCAGGAGCAGGAGGCTGCAGTGAGAGTGCAGGAGCCGGCGGAGTCGCAAACTGTAGCCTGTCAAATCCCTCAAACTGACACAGAGGTTGTCCCGCTGATGAGACCTCAATTACCCACACATACAAAGAGCAGGTAAATTTGTTTGTGTAATTTACAGTATGTGACTTGCTTTTCGAACGATAAATCAATGAATTATTGTGACAGGCCTACCCTAACTTGTAGTCAAGATATTTTAACACCATTATCGCAGCTAACGTGAACATTTTTGCTTTGTAGATCGTCCTCTAATGATGATGAGGCATCTCCACAATGTGAAGAGCAATCTTCTAGCTCAGCAGGAAGCAAACGAGTCTCTCTGAAAACATGTAACGAAGCTTTTCCAAATGGGTAAGTGCGTAAGCTCTTAAAGGTGTTGTTTTTTTTCTCCCATTCTTCAATTCAGTCCTTTTTCTTGTCTTCTCTTGGTTGGCATGAGCACAATATCTACATAAGATGTTGTCTCATTGTAATCGACTACTAATTTGGCTTGTTAACACTTATTGTAGGAGAGGAAAAACACCCTAACTTGCAGTGACGATATTTTATCACTGTTATAGACTAACGTCAACATTTTTGCCTTCTAGATCTTCCGCTGATGATGAGACATCTCCTCAATGTGAGGAACAATCCTCTAGCTTAGCAGGAAGCATGGAAGTCTCTCGAAGAACATGTAACCAGGCTTTGCCAAATGGGTAAGTGCAAATGCTCTTAAAGGTGTTGTTTTTGTTTTCATTCTTCAATACAGTGCCTTTTGTCAGTCTTCTTTTGGTTGGCACATGTGTACAGAAAGAGCACTGAATCAGAAGAGTTATCAGCAATCACTGTCCATGTGGTGCAGGATTCTCCAGTAAACAATGAAACTCCTGTGGAAAAACAGAGCAGCGATTCTCTGAGCAAGTAAGGGCAAATTGTGCTTTATAACACATTGTTTAGGATTATGCTGCTGTATAACAATCCAAATGTTGTTGCAGGTTTATGGGAAATACAAATGAAGTCATAATCACTGATTCCTCACTGGACTGTTCGCCTTCTTTGATTCATCAATGCCGCTCCCCTCAAAAATGTTCCACTCCTAATAAGGACACCTCCCGCACGAAATGGTTGGTAGCTTTCATCAGAGAACCATTCACTTTCGTGGTGGGGGAAGAATCAATTATATGGAGTTATGCTGCTTTAAGAGTTGCATGTTGAAGCGCTAACTGCTGAATATTCTTTCTTATTATTTGTCTCTTTTTTTTTGTTTCCTTTGTCCTTTTAAGTCAGTGATTCCCTACCAAGATCCTTTGGCACACTAGTGTGCCGGGAGCGATCATCAGGGGTGCCATGAGAAATTATCCAATTTCACCCAAAGCTCTAATCCATAAATTCTGTCACCCCTTAGGCTGGAATTCAATATTACAACAACAGAAACAGTCACTTCGATATTACTTAGAGGCCCCCTTGTATTCGATGATTCTCCAAAATTCTCCATTTTTATTCTGTTCTGAAGGACAGTCATTGGGGGGATAAAAGATGGATTCTTCAGAAGAGGAAATTGTTGTAAATTCACTATTATTGCTGCGTTTAGTGCATGCATTGCTTGGACATTGCTGAACTGAATTTTGTTGAGCACCCAAGCGGTACTCAGTCCCAGCACAAAGCTGTTATTTTCGTTCATCATCGAAGCTTGTCTGTATTTGTGTTGAAGATATCAGAAATATCCCATTCAGACAGAGTTAGTCATTCCCTGTTATTGCTGCATTTGTGCAAGCATTGTTCAGTGCGTGTATTTAATGTCAGATACTTTGTTGGTCAACTAAGGGGACCTCAGAGAGAGGCTTTGTTCGTTCACTGCGATTATGATTGTTTGCATGATATTTTGCTTTTCTGTAGCAGAAAATAATTGTTTAGTGAGCTTTTTTACAAAAGACAAGGAGCCGTACATTGCTAGGTACAATTCGGCATTTCCACTATCATTCTCTGTGCGACATTGAGTAGGCCAGCCTGGGAGATGAATTGGGTACTCACTAAATATAAAAAAAAAATCAAATACAGTGGTGGCTCGAGATGTGAGTTGTCAATTCGCCGAGTTTTTGCTTTGACTTGCAAGCCCAAACTTGAGAAACAAGTGCTGTATGGTGTCAGGAGGCTTAACTCACTTGACAACAACCAGCACTTTGGGTGATATAAGAGTAAATATTCTTCAAAAAAGAGGCTTAAAGCTGTATATTGCCACTGCCAGTTGGAGTTGCTGTTCCATTGGAAGAGCATTTAATTAGACGTTATAATAAACTTGCTGCCATTCATACAGCAGAATAAGTTATGGTTCCCTGCGAGTATATAAGCTTTGTGTTAAACTCTATCACTCTGGATAAATAAATATGTACGTAAATAGAGACAAAATTATTATTTCAGTCTTCATATTTTTGGGGGCATTTTTGTTTGTTGGTGTGCCGAGAGATTTTTCTAATGTAAAATGGGTGCTGTTTAGCAGTTTCTCCCAACCTTTTTAGGCGCAAGGCACATATCTCACAAATCAAATCACAAATAAATAAAAAAATATCACAGAACACCAAGCAAGAATGTTAGACAAAATATATGCATTCATGAGGAATAGTGACGCGAGCCCCGCCGCTCTTGGCAAAAATCTGCGAGTAATTGACGCCCACCCAAAAAGTTTGATATAGACTACAGATGCCACAAGATGATGGCAAATCACTATGTTGTATTAGAAAAGGCTGTGACCTGGTAAAATTAATCTATTCGCATGTACCTTCAGCCTTTGAGTGTCAGAGCATTTTAATTAGTTACCAGACGTTTTCAAAGCAGAGTTTCTCATATTGACAGCTGTTTTAGAGCATTTTAACTCATCCTTCAGGACCCACAGAATATTGTTCTGTGACAATAAAAGCACCCAACCTAGTGAAAGAAAGAGTAGACTCTCTTCTTTCATTTGAAAAACTCATCTGTTTTTTAGTAACCAGCAGTAGAACATGGGTTGGTCTCACCCAAAAAATAGAGAAAAGGTTTTTGTAAAAAAAAAAAAAACATGTCAAGAACAGTGACTAGCGCTAATATTGTTTACTTATGTGACACCTCACAACCATAAAACAAAAACAAGACTGAGAGAGGAAATTTGACGGCATAAAATGTATTTATTCAGAGAGAGAAAACTAAGAAACACGCAGTGAGTGACACAAACTCAGGATGTTCATCATTCACTCTATGAAATGTGTCATCTTTTCTCACGATCGATCTGTTTATACCATACATTTGCATACTCTGTTGGAGTGTGAGGTGTCTAAACCTGTCCAAATTTTAATGTGTTGGCATTTCCCTTCCTCACAATTGATGTGACAAGCTGATATTCACCGCCTAATCTTTAATTTATACTCAGCTGTGCTGATCTCAAATCCAAAGCAATGCAAGCCTGCCATCTACAGGGACCTGTTAGTCATTACAGTAGGTTACAAACCTGAAATTCACAGACAAGCTGGGCGAGACCCTCTTTCACACCTACCCGTTGAAAAACGGACTTGATAAATACACTGAACAAAAATATAAATGCAACACTTGTGTTTTTGCTCCCATTTTACGTGAGCTGGTCTCCAAGATCTAAAGCTTTTTCTACGTACACAAAAGGCCATTTCCCTCAAATATTGTTCACAAATCTGTCTGAATCTGTTCGTGAGCATTTCTCCTTTGAGATAATCCATCCCACCTCACAGGTGTGGCATATCAAGATGCTGATTAGACAGCATGTTATTGCACAGGTGTGACATAGGCTGGCCACAATGAAAGGCTACTCTGAAATGTACAGTTTTATCACAGAGCACAATGCCACAGATGTTGCAAGTTTTGAGGGAGTGTGCAGTTGACATGCTGACTGCAGGAATGTCCACCAGAGCTGTTGCCTGTGAATTGAATCTTCATTTCTCTACCATAAGCAGTCTCCAAAGGCATTTCAGACAATTTGGCAGTAAATCCAACCGGCCTCACAACCGCAGATCACGTGTGACCACACCAGCCCAGGACCTCCACATCCAGCATGTTAACCTCCAAGATCGTCTGAGACCAGCCACCCGCACAGCTGCTGGAACAATCGGTTTGCATAACCAAATACTTTCTGCACAAACTGTCAGAAACCGTCTCAGGGAAGCTCATCTGCATGCTCGTCATCCTCATCGGGGTCTCGACCTGACTGCAGTTCGTCGTCGTAACTGACTTGAGTGGGCGCATGCTCACATTCGATGGCGTCTGGCATGTTGGAGAGGTGTTCTCTTCACGGCTGAATCCTGGTTTTCACTGTTCAGACAGTGTGTGTGGTGTCGTGTGGGTGAGCGGTTTGCTGATATCAATGTTGTGGATCCAGTGGCCCATGGTGGCGGTGGGGTTATGGTATGGGCAGGCGTATGTTATGGGCAACGAACACGGGTGCATTTTATTGATGGCATTTTGAATGCACAGATCTACCGTGACGAGATCCTGAGGCCCATTGTTGTGCCATTCATCCACGACCATCACCTCATGTTGCAACATGATAATGCAAGGCTCTGTACACAATTCCTGGAAGCTGAAAACATCTCAGTTCTTGCATGGCCAACATACTCCCCGGACATGTCACCCATTGAGCATGTTTGGGATGCTCTTGATCGGTGTATACGACAGTGTGTTCCAGTTCCTGCCAATATTCAGCAACTTCACACAGCCATTGAAGAGAAGTGGACCAACATTCCACAGGTCACAACATCCTGATTAACTCTATGCAAAGGAGATGTGTTGCACTGCGTGAGGCAAATGGTGCTGTCTAATCAGCATCATGATATGCCACACCTGTGAGGTGGGATGGATTATCTCGACAAAGGAGAAATGCTCATGTACACAGATTTAGACTGATTTGTGAACAATATTTGAGGGAAATGTACATTTTGTGTATGTAGAAAAAGTTTTAGATCTTTTGAGTCCAGCTCACAAAAAATGGGAGCAAAAACAAAAGTGTCACATTTATATTTTTGTTCAGTGTATATTCGCCGGTGGCAGTAAACAGTTGGATTCCAGCTGACTAATGTGAGCGTCCACACCAGTGACTTGAGTTAATTGCTCTGCCTGACACTACATGTTGCTGGTATAGCTAGATGAACAAAGATACATTGTTTGTACTAAATACATATTTTTAGTCCAATTTAGTGAAATTGGCCGTTTTCGCGTAGCACATGTGATGATCTCTTGGTGGTTGGGAATCACAGAGGAACATGCCTTCTGCTGCTTGTTTAGCACAGTGTCTTTTTTTGACAGGAAGAATATGTTAAGCAACGCCAAGGAGACCAAGGTCAATTGGACTGAAGAAGAGGAGCTTTTCAATGGTCATATGAGAGGAAAAATCCACTTGGTATTGGGATGTTATTGTGTTTTAATTTTTTTTTTTTTTTTTTTTTTTCTTTTAGAGTCATTTAACAAGAGCTCATCTTCGAGGAAGAGGGTAAGTGATTTCTGAGATTACCAGGCGTTCTTAGAATAATCTGAAATATCTACATAATATACTTTTTAGGCTTAACATAGTCAGGATTTTTGTGGCCGATTAGCGAGTTTAAAAAAAAACCGTATCACCAATTTGATCATAAGGTGGAGCAATATATTTTTTAAATAACTTATAGAAATAAGTGAAAACAATTATACAGAAATAAAAAACTCAAAATATGGTAACTGATTATTGCTCATTAACTAAGGAGGGAAAAGGGGAGGAGGACTACAGGTCCTCATTGAAGTGTTCTTCCATAGTAAGAGGGAAAATCTGATTCTGGTGTTTTTTCCTTTGTCTTTTTCTTTTCTACTTCAAAAACTAACTGATCCAGTGAAACCTAATCACAAATCTAACGCAGACACCATTAAATTTGAGATTGGATGTTCGACGATCTGCAACAGCTTTACGCTCTCAAGACGCATATAGGGCTAACCAAGCTTTCGGACTCAAACATACATGATGGCAGCGCGGAACGTCCCTGGAGTAAACGAGATTGTGTCAGCTATAATGTCTTATTTCGCAGATATGATCAGATTGGTGAATTATGACATTACATCTGATCATAAAATTTGAATAAAATATCCGCCAATCCAGTTCAGCCGATCAGAACGGTACAAAGTCTAATACTGTTTCACTCAGTCTGCATTTATTTATCAAAGTGGATGACTCGGCAGATATTTGGGGTACTTGGAGCAGAGGTTACTATTTGAGGAAATACTAAATTCACATCCATAGGTCAGTCTAGTTTTTGTTATTATTGTTCAACTGTTGCTATGAATTTGACAGATACAGCATAACAAATGTCTTTGCAACACCACCTTACATTACAATTGCAATGATTCAGATATCACAGGACAATCTATACACAGACTCCAATTCCAATGAAGTTGGGATGTTGTGTAAAGCAAAAACAGAATACGATTTGCAAATCCTTTTCAACCTATATTCAATTGAATACTCTACATAGACATGTTTAATGTTCAAACTGAAAAATCTTTCTTTTTGTTGCAAATATTCACTTATTTTGAATTTGATGCCTGTAACAAACACAAAAAAAAGCAGGGAAGGGAATGTTTACTACTGTGTTACATCACCTTTCCTCTGAACAACAATCACCGTGGGTGTGAATGGGAGTGTACATTATTTTTTTTGTTTATATGTGCACGCTGATTGGCTGCAGACCAGTGCAGGGTGTACCCCGCTTCTCTCCCAAGTTATATAAGATAGGCGCCAGCATACCCCCAACCCTAGTGAGGATAAGCGGTTTACAGGGATGGCTGTTTTTAATTCAGAATCAGAATCATCTTTATTTGCAAAGTATGTCCAAAAACCACACAAGGAATTTGTCTCCAGTAGTTGGAGCTGCTCTAGTACGACAACAGACAGTGAATTGACAGAGAACACTTTGAGACATAAAGACATTGACAAAAAAAAACAGTCACTGAGCAATAAAGGGTTAATAGTTATCCGGTAATGCCGGTACATTTATTTTTTTTGACAATTGTACAAAGATGCAGAGTCCTCTAGCACTTAGAGCAGTTTGAATGACTAATATAGCAATAGTCCGGTGCAATGACCATTGTGCAAAGGGCGCCGAGACTTCAAGGAGTGTATCCGGTTTAAAGTGACGAGTATTGCGATAATCTGGGACAATGTTGATTGTGCAATTGTTGCAGATACTCCACAGTCAGTGTGCAAATGGAGCAGATGCTACTCTGGCATGAGTGGCCACTATTGGTCAACAACAGATATGCAAATAGTGCAGCGTGGCGAGACTACTACAGTGAGTGCACGAGTAATATATAATTGGCCCCACAGAAATGTGACGACGGACTCAAGTCAAAAAAAATAAATTGCCAGCATGTTGCAATAGAATTGTAGGTTAGGTGTTTAAGAAGTTGATCGCAAGAGGGAAAAAGCTGTTGGACTGTCTGCTAGTTCTAGTTTGCATTGATCGGTAGCGCCTACCTGATGGAAGGAGCTGGAAGAGCCGGTGACCGGGATGTGGAGGGTCCGAGAGGATTTTTCACGCTCTTGTCTTAGTTCTGGCAGCGTGCAAGTCCTCAAGGGTGGGTAGGGGGGTACCGACAATCCTTTCAGCAGTTTTGATTGTCCGTAGCAGTCGGAGTTTGTCCTTTTTTGTAGCAGCACCAAACCAGACTGTGATGGAAGAACACAGGACTGATTCGATGACCGCTGTGTCGAACTGCCTCAGCAGCTCCTGTGGCAGGCCATGCTTTCTCAGATGCCGCAGGAAGTAGAGACTGTAATTCCCAGGAACTTGAAGGTCTCGACGGTTGACATAAGGCAGCTGGACAGCGTGAGGGGCAGCTGTGGTGAAGGATGCCTCCTGAAGTCCACGATCATCTCTACAGTCTTGAGCCTGTTCAGCTCCAGGTTGTGTCAGCCGCACCACAGCTCCAGCCGCTCCACTTCCTGTCGATATGGAGACTCGTCACCGTCCTTGATGAGGCCGATGACAGTGGTGTCATCTGCAAACTTCAGGAGTTTGACAGCCGGGTGCGCTGAGGTGCAGTCATTCATGTAGAGAGAAGAGCAGCGGAGAGAGGACACAACCTTGGCGCGCCCCGGTGCTGATGCTGCGTGTAGATGAGGTGGCCTCCCCCAGCCTCACCTGCTGTGTCCTGCCCGTCAGGAAGCTGTAAATCCACTGGCAGATAGCAGGAGAAGCGTGGAGGAGAGGAGTTCGGGGATGATGGTGTTGAATGCAGAGCTGAAGTCCACGAACTGGATCCTCACGTAGGTCCCTGCGCCATCGAGGTGTTCTAGGATGAAGTGTAGTTCCATGTTGACTGCGTCATCCGCAGACATGTTTGCTCGGTAGGCAAACTGCAGGGGTCCAGCAGGAGACCTGTGACATGTCACACAGGGCCATGCAGGTTTAGATTTTTTTTTTCTCCTTTCATAATAAAAACCTTAATTTTAAACTGCCTTTTGTTTACCCGTGTTGTCTTTGACCAATATTTAAATTTGTTTGATGATGGGAAACTTAAGTGTGACAAACACACAAAACAACAAAAAATCAGGAAGGGGCCAAATACTTTTTCTCGCCACTGTATATGAGCTACATGTCCATGTATTTATGCATGTCTATGTATGTATATAATTTGCTATTGTGTTGCAGAAGTGGACAGAAGAGGAAAGCCAGAAGCTGAGGAATGGAGTCAAAAAATTCGGAGAGGGCAACTGGAGCAAGATTAAGGCTTATTACTCTTTCCGCGAAAGGACAAATGTCCATCTAAAAGACCGTTGGAGGACGATGAAAAAATTAAATTTAATTTGACTGAGTGGTTTAAAAAGGACCTGTCCTCAAATGGACCATCTGTTTTCACTTTCCAATTTTGTAGTCGTATACATTATTCAATAAATATTTGGATGCAGGATTCCCTCTGTAACTGTCACTTCTTAAATGTTCATCTATAGGGCTTGTCCTCGGTGCCGTGGTTGAGCTGGACTTTATCCCAGCTGATTTCGAACTGGAGTGCACCCTGGACTGGTCCAATCCAATTGCAGTCTTTTAAAATGCAGTCTTGATTTTAATGGTGCTCATGATGTCATTGAGAAAAATCTCTTTAGGTAAACTAAAATGCTATGGCTTTGAACCGAAGGCCATCTCATTTGTACAGAGTTATCTTTCACGCAGAACTCTATTGGGCTACAGAGGAGCTGCCTCGGACCACTCCTGTAGCATACTCCATTTTCACAAATTACTTGTTTACATAAAGCAAGTGTCCAAATGTAGGCTGATGTTTCTATACCACATTATGCAGGAAATAATAATGTTGAGCTAGACAAGGTTCTGACTTCTGAGTTGGATTTGGTCTTTGGATGCGAAATAAGTGTGTATCGAAAATCTCAAAACACCAAATCTATTCTTCTGGGATCAAGTCACAAATTGTAATCTTAGAATAAGGTTGAACTTGTCAGGCGAAAGTATAGAACCGGTTGATTAATCTGAAATCGTTAGGTGTAATAGGTAGTCAATTGTAATGGGGAGGGCACATTGACACAATAATTAAGAAAATGGGTACTGGCATTTTATGGTGGGAAAATGCCTTATATTACTGAACATATTCTGGGTCAGGTAGTTAATATTAGATGACCTGGGTTATTGCTCACCTGTATGGTCCTCTGTGTCAAAAGGTTTCCTCAATAAATTACAAACATCCCAGAATGGAGCTACCAGACTATTTTTAAAAGTATGCATAGTAAACTTTCAAGGTTTAAAAAATAAATAAATAAATGAAAAAAGCTTGTCACATTCTTCAGCAATACTGTTTATTCCCTCAAACCTTAGTGTTTACACAAGCAAAATATAACATTTTGTGAAATCCATAGTCATCCCATTAGATTAGCATATGGTGGCCAAGTTTCAATACCAAAATATAGTAATGTATGCAGAGGTGGGTTGAGTAGCCATATACTGTAGTCAAGTAAGACTACTGTTACTTTTGAATATGACTCAAGTAAAAAGTAGTTCTCCAAATAATTACTTGAGTAAGAGAGCACTGTGGGGGAAAAAAACTAAAGTACTGAGTAACTTCTGATTTATTTTTTAAATCGGTATCAATGTCAAATAAAACAAAAATAACTAAAATATGAAGGTGCAAATTCAGATATTGCTGAACAATATCACTTGATCGAAAACACTAAATGAAATTTTATCAAATAAAAACTTTGTAAAATAACAAATTATGGCCAATTCAACTCCAAGAAATAGCCTTACAGGTATACTATATTATTTCTACTTGTTAAACAGCACAACACTGTAGGATCAGGCAGATTACAAAAACAGGAACAAGGCTGCAGTGGATATAAAAAGTCTACACACCCCTGTGCAAATGCCAGGTTTTTGTGTTGTAAAATAATTTGGACCAAGATAGTGTAAATTGTTTTCAAACCTTTTCCACCATTAATGTGATGTAGAATTTTTACAAACTCAACTGATTTATTTTTGTATCTTTTTGAGAGGGGAGGTGAAAATAAACAAATTGAATGTGATTGACTTGGACTTGACTTAAGTTGCTGCCTTCTTGGCCAAGTCACCCTTGCAAAAGATGTTCTGTTTTAACTTGTCTTTTTTACCTGGTTATGTAATGTTTAGATAAAAACAAATGTGGTTGCACAAGGATGCACTCCCTCTTATAACTGGAATGTGGCTGTGTTCAGAAGTAACAGATCACATTCAAACTCATGTTCAATGGGAGTCTATACACACCTGCCACCATTTTAGTTAAGTGGAAAAACAACACATGCATAAGGCTTACAGAAACATTTGCTTTATCCACTAAAAGGACTGAATGAAGAAGCTGTTTGCTGTCGGTTGTCACTTAACTAAATGAAGCATGTGACTACCCACTTCTGAATGTATCCAAGTGAAGTACAGTGACTGACAAAACAAGTAAATGCTGTTCCACTAGATCAGTGATTTCCAACCTTTATGGAGCGAAGGCACATATTTTACAATTGGAAAATCTCACAGCACACTTAACAAAATGTCACAAAAAGTAGATACACAGTAATTTCTGTATGTACTTCCTGCCATCAAATAGAAGAGCATTTATTTGTTCTGTCTGTCACTATGCCACAATGGCATCAATAGAGGAACAAATATACATTTCTTTTAAATGAATACTTTTTTGAGCAGTTATATAAAATTTGATAATTTCCCACGGCATACCTGAAGATCGCTCATGGCATACTGGTTGGGAATCACTGCACTAGATGACAGAAGGTACAATTAAGATGTGTATTGCCACCTGTTGTCATTCATACAATAGTAAGATCACACACACACAATTGTAAATTGAGACAAGATCATTATTTCTCTTTTTGTGATATTTTGTGGTGTGCTGTGAGACTCTTGTGCATTTTGTGGGAAGCATAACTGCTGAGCCTTTTTGAACTCTTACTAACCAAAACATTAGCACCTGACCTACCTACAAAAGGTAATGTGTCTCTGATTAATTCAAATGTAGAAACTGCATGTTATAAACATCTCAAACCTCAGTATTCTTGAAGTGATTGTTTTTTTAATCTGTCCATGTTTGTTAAAGCCCATTTTATAAGAAATAAAAATAACCTGTAAGGCTGCCCTTTGTCACCGATTCTGTTCATAACTTTCATGGACAGAATTTCTAGGCGCAGCCGAGGCGTAGAGGGGGTCCGGTTTGGTGGCCTCAATATTGCATCTCTGCTTTTTGCAGATGATGTGGTTCTGTTGGCTTTATCAAGCCGTGACCTCCAACTCTCATTGGAGCAGTTCGCAGCCGAGTGTGAGATGAGAATCAGCACCTCCAAATCTGAGACCATGGTCCTCAGTCGGAAAAGGGTGGCGTGCCCTCTCCAGGTCGGGGATGAGATCCTGCCCCAAGTGGAGGAGTTCAAGTATCTTGGGGTCTTGTTCACGAGTGAGGGAAGAATGGAACGGGAGATCGACAGGCGGATCGGAGCAGCGATGCGGACTTTGTATCGATCCGTTGTGGTAAAGAAGGAGCTAAGCCGAAAGGCGAAGCTCTCGATTTACCGGTCGATCTACGTTCCCACCTTCACCTATGGTCACGAGCTGTGGGTCGTGACGGAAAGAACGAGATCCCGGATACAAGCGGCCGAAATGAGTTTCCTCCGCAGGGTGTCCGGGCTCTCCCTTAGAGATAGGGTGAGAAGCTCGGTCATCCGGGAGGATCTCAGAGTAGAGCCATTACTCCTTCACATCGAGAGGAGCCAAATGAGGTGGCTGGGGCATCTGTTTCGGATGCCTCCCTGGTGAGGTGTTCCGGGCACGTCCCACCGGGAGGAGACCCCGGGGACGACCCAGGACACGCTGGAGAGACTACATCCTTTGGC
This sequence comes from Phyllopteryx taeniolatus, assembly GCF_024500385.1. Classification (NCBI taxonomy): domain Eukaryota; kingdom Metazoa; phylum Chordata; class Actinopteri; order Syngnathiformes; family Syngnathidae; genus Phyllopteryx; species Phyllopteryx taeniolatus. The sequence continues at coordinate 33,466,182 of NC_084503.1, forward strand.
TGGCCTGGGAACGCCTCAGGATCCCCCCGGAAGAGATGGATGAAGTGGCTGGGGAAAAGGAAGTCTGGGCGTCCCTGCTGAAGCTACTGCCCCTGCGACCTGACCTCGGATAAGCGGTAGAAGATGGATGGAATATTCCAATACAGTAATGCAATCATGACACCACCCCAGTTGTGTAAATAAACACCTCTGGCCAATATTTGCAGAAATAGATGTATGAAGCTGACGTATGTATGTATGCTGCATTTCAACACAACATGACTCAAATCATCCCAATTTGGATTTATTGTAAATATGCGGATGGAGGCTGTGGGGAGGGGGATAGAAATAAAGAGCAGCTACAGTCCAAGTGATACTGTAGAATCTTGATTTATGTTAATGCGTCTTCATTCCTGATGAACTCGCCCACGTCAGCCTGGTGGAACACAACTATGGACATGGGGTCGACTCGACGACACTCTTGCGTCGTCTTGGCTGCCACTCCAAAACCCTGAAAAATAACAACCCCGTGTGATCGGCTCAATATGTTCTGTACCGGTTGGAATTTGAAGCTGGTGGAGAGTAGCTACCAGGGGCACGTCAGCCATGGAGTAGACCACCACGCCCTGGTACTGCGTGGTATTCTCAGTGATCCTCCCCAGACCGGATTTTAGGATGTGATTGCCATAGAGGAAAGACTGCTCGGCTCCAGGTTTCACCCACACCTTGAACTTCATGACGATCAAGTAAGCACAGAAGTGCAACGTTAGGCACAGTTACACACAATCCAATGAGAGTCGAAAGAGCTTTTATGAATCACCTTGACGGTTTTCTCGTGCATTTAAAACACAAGGAGCATAATTTGAGCGTAGGTGTTATACCCAAATGGGTAAGTTAATACATTTACAGTTTCATCAACTGCTTGAAAATAATCACAAAAATTGACATGTTGAATGAATTCCATTGGCCTACACTGCAGGGAGCTATTAATTTAGCGGTGGTGGAGAACTGCACTGCCTAAGCTGCAACATTAAAATCGACTGATGGGTCAGGCCATTTGTATGTGAGCTTTAAAAAAGTATGATTTTTGTTAATTATGAAACTATTGGTTAAATAATTTCATAAAATGAATTGTGACTGGAATATTTGCTTTTTTTATTATTATTTCCAAAAAGTCAATAAAATTTTGAGTGTATGCTGTAATTTTTGGGATGGTAAAATAAATGCCTCCTGGACAAAAACAAAACTAAAAAAAATAAAAAATTTAAAACATTACATAATGTACAGTACCGTTGTGCATTCCTGTATGTTTAAGAGTTTAGAAAGTGTTCATTAGGATATGGTCCAGGTTAACAAGAATTTGGAAAGATTAATAAGCGTCTGGAGAGGTTCATACAACTTTAAAATATGTATAAATAAAAGAAGTGGCTGCTACTTCGTGGATTTTACCTATTTGGGGGGTGGGCCGCGTTGCAACACAGTTTGCATTCAAATAGCCGTAGCTTAAAGGATTACAAATTACTACCGCAACACTGATGCGAGTTTAGTTCGCCCTTATATGGCGTTTAGTATTGTAGGTTAGCAGTGACATAGTTTTTAACGCTTTTAAGTAATGTACATTGATTAAACAAGTGTAATTCTCTTTGTTTTGTTTAAATTTCAACCAAGAATGGAAATATACAACTTTAAGCAAGCAAATGGCCTCTTTTCTTGAATTGTTCAGTATCTGCTGCTGCTTGTTAAGTTCGCTGCCACAATCTAGTGCTCGTAAATAAAATTTTTGCTTACAACTAAAAAATAAAATAAAATAAAACAAGTCGGCTGAGCGATGGCTTGTATCTCGAAAAACTTGCAAGTCGGGTTACTCGTAAGTCGAGGTACCACTCTATTTACTGAGAGGAATGAATAGGAAAGTGTCCGGTTTGTTCAGTAGTGAACAATAGAATTATCAACCAAAACCTTCATTCATTCTCACAATTCATATAAAACGCCACTATTTCATTACATTCATTATACAGGGGGGTTTCTTGTCAGTAACCTAACAATTACACTACAGTAAAAATATGAAGATATTGTTCAGATATTTGTATGAAAAAGTTTTAGGCCATAAATATACACGTTATTTCCAATGGGAAAAATTGCCCAGTATTAAAAAGACAGTGAATACAACACACCTTTGCATAGGGTGCCAGGAAATCGAGAGCTGTGATGTGTAGCCGAAACTTCTTGGTCTTTGTAAACTTGCCAAAACAAGTGCCGACTGACACCAGTTTGTTCCGGGCAATGTTTGTGGACAGTTTAAGAATCTTCACGCTGTGGAAACAGGACAACGATCAATCACCGATAACTGCTTCAGAGGTTTCGATGGACCTATTAACCTGTAATTCTCAAACTGTGGTCTCATTTGGTGTCTTTAAAAGATTTTGCAATAAATTATATTGTAGCATGCTTTAAAAGTGCATACATAGTATGAGGACAGGCGACCAATTGAAAAGCTCTGATGGGATTGTGACATCGCATACTAAATCTGACATTCCCGCGTGCACAACATTTCTAGCTCCCTCATGTTCTTTTCTTTTGTAAAGTTGTACAGGTGAAGCAATACAACCTCTGCAAAATATTTGCGCCTTGGAAGCACATACCTCAGGTTAAAAGTTTCCAACGTGAATAAATCACTGCTTTTACAACATATAAATGGGCACCGTGACTTTGGCAACGGTCAGAGCAAATGATTCCCCTCACCTGGCCTCCTTTCTATTTATACAGAAAACGATACGAAACAGCTCGCTGAACGGCATCATCAGAGTTTAAAGAGCCCCGAACAGGTTAGAAAATGTAACGCATTTAAACAGAGTTAGTGATAAGCAAACTTGTGCCTCATTGGTTGCATTTGACGAGGCAATTAATCAACAGTGTTGTTTGTCGATGAGTCAAGAGCTCTCATCCACCAACTACGCAGCTACGTTGACACATTACACATTTACTTAAGACGTTTTTAAATAACAATGTATGGTAATTTTATTGTTTACCATGAGACTAATCAAATGTGCTCAAATCTTAGAATCCTATATCATATGTGAAGGCTATGCTGTATGTCCATGTCTTCTTAATGTATCAGATTGGACTGGGTATCGGCAGACACTCACAAATCAAGTGACTGGACCCGGGTGATATACAATACAAATACAATCGGGACATCATGAGTGGAAAATTTTTACTGATGTTCAAATATCTGGAATGGACACAGTCGCCTGGACTTCCTCAAATCACTGGCTTCCTTGAGCATGCAAAAAAGATGCTGCAGATGTTCAACCAGTCTCGCAGTGGAGGCTGAGCGCGACCTCAGGAGGAAGCCATGCTCTGTCGTGACCACAGAGTTCGACAGCCTGACATTTGTTGAACTAGTTGCCACGAAGGTCCGCATTGGTATGCACTTGGTTAGCCAATCATAACAATGTACGTATTGCTAATTATTTTTGCGGACCCCCATTTGAGAATCACTGTGTTATTGTGTTACTAATATATGACCTCATGTAATATACGCGCTCGTTGTGAAGCCTGAAGCAGTATGTGCCGTCTGGTCGGTCCACGAGGAGCTTTATGTTTTCTCCTACACTGTTAAGAAAGAAAACTATTAATCACATGTATGTACAGTATAGGTTAGCCTAGGATGCTAATCTACGTAGTCATCAACGTGCATCAAAACGTCCTCCCGCTCCACTTACTATTTCGACAGCTTCTCAAACAACGTTTTCGTCTCTTCTTCGGTTAGCGGCCTCATTCTTTTTTTTTTTTTTTTTTTTTTGTAGAAAAAAAACTGCGAATCTCGGAAGAATGAATGGCTCCCCCACGAGTAAAACGAGCAAAGCGTGGGTCAATACGGAAGTGATCACACGGAACGGAAGTCAGTATAATTTCCCAACATCGTTCTTCCTGTTTCTTTTTTTTGCTTTTAGGTTTTTTTTCTGTCTTTTTGGCATTCTCTACCCCTGCAGTCGACAGTAGCGTTTGATTCGGACAAACAAATCATCGTCTGGTAAGATCATTTCCCCTGCAATTAATATATTTGAATAAGCGAAGAATTCACAGAATGCACGCGAGTAGCTGCGTGTTTTTAAACTGTCAATTTAGGTACCACTTTGGGAAATGGGGCTGAGTTAGCACGGCTGGCTAGCTGTCAATGCGGTTAGACTAGCGAGGGAGCTAACCCCGTTAGCCGCTGCAGCCTAACGCGGTTTTTGAAGCAGGTAACCCTTTTAACCTTCGAATTAAACATTTTGTCTTGCTTTATCAATCGCATTTTATGTAGTGATATTGATATTCGCGGTCGCCACGTAAAGTGGGCTCTTCATTAGCCGCCGTATATAACGCCGTATTATATAACGCTAATTTGTTTGTAAATACAAATTACGCGTTTCTCCGTAATCCGCGCCCAGAAATGGAGCAAATAGTCCCTCCAGAGCTCCAATAAATTCATTAAACGACTTGTCGGTAGTGAGTGAATAAAGCAGCCTTTTTTAGTGGAAATCGTTTATTGTCATTATGGTGGTCTGTGGACGTTTTTCAAAATTCATAATAACTTGAATGATGTGGTCTGAAGCCATTTTTGAATGAATTATGCCATAATAGCACCTCATAAACTATTTTGCTACGTGAGAAAGGTAGTAAGAGCGGACAGCCATGGGTCCAAATAAGGAAATTCCTAATACTAGCGACAGTCTTGCATTTGAGGGATCTCGCTCTCTTCTCCCCCACCCCACCACCCTTCACGTCCTGCTTTACCAGAAAATTTCATTATGGTCCCAAGCATCAGCGTAGAAACAATTAGGTCAGTGAGTCTCAACAGTTGTCTTCTGGGACCTGCATTCCCCTACAGTTCAAAAGGAACTTGTAGAAGTGAAGAACAATCAAGGAAATGTATTGTTGAAAAAATAGCCTTTGAAAACACATCCAGTATATTTATATTTTTAAACAAATGCACTATGCATGGATGTTCACAGGGCAATTCAGAGCACAAACTGAGTGAGGACGTGATCATTTTATAATGAATAAAGTTAAATATAACAGCTTTTTTCTTTTTGATGAAACTTCATTACCAATACTGTGCATTGTTTTGGGACATGAACAATTTAGATAAGTGAAACAGAAACAGTTTGAATAGTCTAATTGATTATGCCATAAAACTAGATTGTCATTTGTGTCTGGCGCCATCTAAAGACGGTAGAGGCTGTATAATTGCCATTGGAAGTTGTTTCGTGCTGCAGTGATAATCACGTTAACGAGACGCTGTTTTCAATGAGTTTGATATACTGCCAAAAGCAGCTCGCCAGCCATCACGTCAAGCCAAAGGCTGAGCTGCACTGTTTGTTTTCAGAGTAACATAGCAGCTATAGCATTTCCAGTCCCTTACCAAATATTTTTATTGTGGGAATTTGGCACGCCTCTGTAGTTTACCGAAAAACCTGAATACGAATGCATGTAATGTTGTTTTTTTTTTTTTTAACCAGTTGTTCATCACCCACCCAAAATGGTGTCAATCCACCAATTGAGAATCACTGAATTAGGCTATTCTCTCCAGACATAACACATCCCTTGGTGTAGCTTTAAAATTCAGTTATTCACTCCAAACATAGCCTGCCATTCACATTCCTCCATTGTTCTTTCCTATATGTAATGAGATACTCTCATTATGACATTAACCCCCCTCCCCTCCAAAATGTGAGCATTATTGACGGTGTCAATATTAGGTCACTGCACAGGCGCGTCTGCTACATACTTTACTGACCTCATTTCTTTCTCAGTGTCCGCTATTGCAAGCATTTGTGTGTTCTCTCCATATTTTTCAGTCATGGTTTACTCGGTGTAACTACTAGCTCTAAGGCAAGATTTGGAAACAAATATTCCAAACATGTAAATGTGTAATGAACGGACTCATACGTTTAGAGGTGCATTTTGACCTCATTGTTTGTTTTAGCAGAATTGTCATTACTTAAAGCATTTCTATTGGCTACAATTATTTTTGTCTCAAATTAGAGTCCACCCTTTTCATAAAAGTTTGGTAGCAACTTCTGATACCTATTTTGTACGATTTGTGGACAGGAGGGGGTTCCTTGCACTGGGCGGTCGCTTCTCATAGCAAAAGCTTGTCTTGAAGAGACCCGTGGCGAGACCGCCATCAGTTTCCACTGTGCGTTTGCGGCTCTGCTGACATCAGACAGGAAGACACACAACGAGTGGCGGCTCAACCGAAACAGGAAACTGCTACAGCGGCGGCGTCACTTGCCTAGGAATGACTGAATTCTGGGTTTGTTTTAGCTGCTGTATTGCGGAGCAGCCACAGCCTGTGAGTATACTTATTTATTTCATTTTTGTCATTGTATCATTTAGAGTAGAAATTTATGACATGTTGGAAATTTTTCCCCCGTGGAGAAAACTGTGCCTTTCTTCCATATAATGTAAGGTAAATATGAGCAGGTCCCTGTTTGGCAGACTGGAGAAACTATTCCTGCATGTTCCTTCATCTGCAATGTAGGATGTTCTAAATGTTATGTGACCTAAATGCAATAGTTTCTTTTTGTGGAAAAGAGCAAGCAGTTGTTTTACCTGTTTGCAGCCATCCTTACAGATAATAAACTTAGTCAAGATCGTCAACCTTTGTCTCAGTTTTAGCTTCAGAGATATTCGAATGCGTCACTGGCTTATCATGAAAAGAATGGCATCTCTGTCAATGCTATGGCGACGCTGGATCACCTACATTAGTGGTCTGCATTATTGGTGGACCAGCCTGGGTACCTCTCATTGCTAACATTGCTGTAAGTTTTTGTACAAACTCACAAAAATTTTACTTCAAATGGCATTCAAGGATAAGAAATGGGAAGTGTTGTTTACCACAGCACAAAGAAATAACAGGTTTATTTAAAAACATATTTAGAATCTATATTGGTTTCTGTTCTGAGAATTAAAATCTTTGTTGTTATTATAGCAACAACATATGGAAACATCTAGGAGAGGTGGCTGTGGAGTTTTTGACCAGCTTGTTCAATAGAATTCTAGTGTGTGAGAAGATACCTGAGGAATGGAGGAAAAGTGTACTGGTGCCCATTTTTAAGAACAAAGGTGAAGTGCAGAGCTGTGGGAACTATAGAGAAATAAAGTTGATGAGCCACACAATTAAGTTATGGGGAAGAGTAGTGGAGGCTAGACTCTGGACAGAAGTGAGTATTTGCGAGCAACAGTATGGTTTCATGCCTAGAAAGAGTACCACAGATGCATTATTTGCCTTGAGGATGTTGATGGAAAAGTACAGAGAAGGTCAGAAGGAGCTACATTGTGTCTTTGTAGATCTAGAGAAAGCCTATGACAGAGTACCCAGAGAGGAACTGTGGTACTGCATGCGGAAGTCTGGCGTGGCAGAGAAGTATGTTAGAATAATACAGGACATGTACGAGGGCAGCAGAACAGTGGTGAGGTGTGCTGTAGGTGTGACAGACGAATTTAAGGTGGAGGTGGGACTGCATCAGGGATCATCCCTGAGCCCCTTCCTTTTTGCAGTGGTGATGGATAGGCTGACAGATGAGGTTAGACGGGAATCCCCGTGGACCATGATGTTTGCAGATGACATTGTGATCTGCAGTGAAAGCAGGGAGCAGCTGGAGGAACAGTTAATAAGATGGAGGCATGCACTGGAAAGAAGAGGAATGAAGATTAGCCGAAGTAAGACAGAATATATGTGCATGAATGAGAGGGGTAGTGGGGGAAGAGTGAGGCTACAGGGAGAAGAGATAGCAAGGGTGGAGGACTTTAAATACTTAGGGTCAACTGTCCAGAGCAATGGGGAGTGTGGTCAGGAAGTGAAGAAACGGGTCCAAGCAGGTTGGAACGGGTGGAGGAAGGTGTCAGGTGTGTTATGTGACAGAAGAGTCTCTGCTAGGATGAAGGGCAAAGTTTATAAAACGGTGGTGAGGCCAGCCATGATGTACGGATTAGAGACAGTGGCACTGAAGAGACAACAGGAAGCAGAGTTTGAGGTGGCAGAAATGAAGACGTTGAGGTTCACTCTCGGAGTGACCAGGTTGGATACAATTAGAAATGAGCTCATCAGAGGGACAGCCAAGGTTCGATGTTTTGGAGACAAAGTTAGAGAGAGCAGACTTCGATGGTTTGGACACGTCCAGAGGAGAAATAGTGAGTATATTGGTAGAAGGATGATGAGGATGGAGCTGCCAGGCAAGAGCACTAGAGGAAGACCAAAGAGAAGGTTGATGGATGTCGTGAGGGAAGACATGATGGCAGTTGGTGTTTGAGAGGAGGATGCAGGAGATAGGCTTACATGGAAAAGGATGACGCACTGTGGCGACCCCTAACGAGACAAGCCGAAAGGAAAAGAAGAAGAAGAAGTTGTTATTATAGCAACTTGCTTTAGAATTCTAATATATTTGTGTACCAGCAAGGACACCTGCCATGTTCGATGCTGTTATGTTCCTGTTCAGAGTTTTATGCAGTGTTTGTGCAAGTGTTGTGGTCAAACAATGTTGAGTTCAAGAAATTTTACTGCCTGTTAGTGAATGTATTTTAAAAGCCAGGGTATGTTTGTCAACCCCCATTTATAGAAACGGAGGCGACGAATCGACCGTTCCATGATCGGCGAGCCAACGAACTTCGTCCACACCACACACGTCGGCTCGGGTGACATGGGCCTGGGGTTGCCTTCGGTGGGTTTTTAAAAGCTCCTCTTACTCCTCAGATAAACCCACACAGGTCATGCAAGGCTGCTGTGGTTCCTCTTCTTACCGAACACTGCTTACTGCATGCTTGCAGGTGGACCTGATCCAGGCCCAAATGAAATCCAAAGGCGGCTACGCACACGGCGGCTCTGAAGGCTCACAATTATGAGGTGAGACATACATGTCTTTTTCTTTGACTTGAGGTGTAGTTGCTTACCTCAGTAGCCCAGTATGAAGATTAAAATGTTACAGTGGAAACTGTAATGTTAAACAAAACTTCCAGTTTGTTTAGAAGCAAGTTTTCCTCATAAGAAGTAAAATAAATAATTGTTTCCAGAGCCAGGGCAGCACGGTGGCCTCACAGTTCAGTGTTGGAATCTTGGTTCAGACCATCCTGTGTGGCGTTTACATGTTCTCCCTCGTGCTTGCATGGGTTTTTCATGGGTAGTCCAGCTTCCTCCTACATTCCAAAAACATACATGTTGGGTTCACATTAAATTTAGTGGAAATCTGGATAAAGGATTCTCCTATTTACAGTACCGTACATAATTATCTTTTGAGTCAAACAAACTTGTATATATAGTCAAACTTTCTTTGAGGCATTTATTTCTGCTCCATTCCTCCTGCAAGAAAATAATTTTTTTTTACAGTTCCATCTTGCATACATCCTTGTCATACTAACATACACATTGTAGTTTAACAATATTTATGATTTGCATTGTAGTGTTTAGTGGTTTGGAATTGTACATTGACAGCTGTGTCATGTTTCCTTCTTACCTATTAAAGCTACTATATTTCACTTATGTTCTCTATGGGACGGCGGGCAAGTGGTTAGCACATCCACATCACAGTTCAGAGGTCATGGGTCCGAAACCGGGCTCCAGACGTCCTGTGTGGAGTTTGCATGTTCTTTCCGTGCTTGCGTGGGTTTTCGCCGGGTACTCCGGTTTCACATGTCAGGACATTCATGTCCGGTTAATTGAGGACTCCAAATTATCCATAGGTGTGAGTGTGAATGGTTGGTTGCCCTGCATAGGCACATATAGACAACCGACCAGTTCAGGGTGTACCCCGCCTCTCTCACAAAGCCAGCTGGGATAGGCTCCAGCATAGCTGCGACCCCAGTGAGGATAAGCCGTACAGAAAATGGATGGATGGGTCAGATTGCATACAGATGTACGTGATGTTGTGTCCAGAACCTCTCTCAGACGCTCTAACCAGTCGCCCACCGTGCCGCCTGCTTACAGCACCTGGTATTCCCAGGTGGTCTCCCATCCAAGTACTAACCAGTACTAACCCCTGCTTAGCTTCCGAGATCGGGCGTTCTCGGGGCAGTATGGCCGTAAGCCAATAAATCAGTTATAAAGTTAAAATATGTATTTAGCACGAACATTCCAGAAATGCACAGATAGAGCTGTCAGTTGCGAATGTTAAAATATTATTAAAATGGCATACAGTTTATGAAAGTTTTGTGATTGTGTCAGTTGGACCCTGAAATTGATTATTTCTATCAATTCATTTTGTATAGCATTCATCCTCGCGGTTGAGCTGGAGCCAGCTGGATTTTTGGGCAAGAGACACGCTATACCTTGGACTGGCCACCAGCCAATCATAGGGCACATATAGACAATCACTCACTTGCGCTCACATGCACACCTATGGACAATTTAGAGTCTTTAAGGAACCAAACATGCATGTTTTTGGAATGTGGGAGGAAGCCGGAGTACCTGGAGAAAACCCACACAAGCACAGAGATGATCCAAACTCCACACAGGAAGGCTGACTTTAGTGAGGCAGCCGTGCGAATCACAAGCCCAACGTGCTGCTTTATTTCTGTTATTTGACTTTAGAGGTTCCACTGTATTCATTTTTAAATTTGTGCTCTCTGGAAGACATTTCATTAGTTTGTTTCATGTATATGTGTTTCCTAACGTATGTTCTGCTTTTCTCACAGGCCTTCAGTGTGGTGGCAACTACTACTATTGTTTATAGGAGGACGCAGATCACAGTCCTTCATGGACGCAGGACCAAAAGATAAAGTACTGGTTTTCCATAATGTTGTATATATTTTTATTTTTCATTCCTTTTTTTTTTTTTTTTTTTTAAATTGTTTTTACGAAAGCACTGCTATCCATTTGCTGCCATGCTGTTGCACTGTAAAGAGTACCAGTTAAATGAGTAGAGAAGAGGAACCTTTATTTAGTACGCTCATCTCAGTCCGACGTATGCTTGTGCGGGTGTGTGCGTGTATGTATGCATGAGGAAAACTATGTCGCTCTCGTAGCCCACATGAATGCCTGTATTTATTATCGCATTTGCAAACGGACCTCACGGTGGCTGGGCCACGCTGAAGACGTGGAACCTTATGTTTCCGTTTTTTGTTTTGTTTTGTTTTTTTTTTTTCTCTCAGAGGTTAGATAAAGTACAGGTGGAGGTAGCATAGCAAAATGTTGGTATTTGTTTTGTCTTTTTTTATTCAGAGAAGTCTCATGATCCTCTGAGTCATCTTCAGGGTTGAAGATTGCTGTTTTCTACTAAACTTGAATTGAGTCGCGTACACTGGACCATATACCATGTACACTCACGCCTGCTTAGGAATTACGCTTTTAAAAAAAAAAAAAATACTCATTAAATTAAAATAATTTTTAATAAACTATGAACTTCCTTATCTGTCGTCATGTTCTTATTTTTTTTAAGCAGAGGCCATAGTTGTTTCTACTAGATTCATAGTTTCAGATGCATGTTTTTGAAATCCAGGAAATATCTAAATCTGATGAACTTGGAAGTATCCCCACTGCACACGAGTGAGTGTGGTCATATTCCCCACAGATGGCAGTGTTCTCTCCCTCTGTTTGGACCTACTTAATGTCCTTTTGTTTTTTCCACCAAGGAGTTTTTTTCCATCCCAACTATCACAATAAAACTACACACAGAGGGGTGGGGCAGGGGCCAAGGAAGAAAATGTTTGTGTGGATCCCGGATATTTGTTTTACGTATTTTTTATATATATATACACACACATAAATACACACCCATCCATCCATCCATTTTCTGAGCCGCTTCTCCTCACTAGGGTCGCGGGCGTGCTGGAGCCTATCCCAGCTATCATTGGGCAGGAGGCGGGGTACAAACTGAACTGGATGCCAGCCAATCGCAGGGCACATACAAACAAACAAACATTTGCACTCACATTCACACCTATGGGCAATTTAGAGTTTTCAATTAACCTACCATCCATGTTTTTGGGATGTGGGAGGAAACCGGAGTGCCCGGAGAAAACCCACGCAGGCACGGGGAGAACATGCAAACTCCACACAGGCGGGGCCGGGGATTGAACCCCGGTCCTCAGAACTGTGAGGCTGACGCTCTAACCAGTCGTCCACCGTGCCTATATATCTATCTATATATATCTATATATAGATATATATCTATATATATATAGATAGATATAGATATATAGAATGTATATATATATATATATATATATCTATATAGATATATAGATATATATCTATATCTATATCGATATAGATATATATAGATATAGATATATCTAGATATCTATATCTATAGATCTATATAGATATATATATATATATATATATATAGATATGGATATATAGATATATAGATTATAGATATATCTATAGATATATATAGATATATATATATATCTATATATATCTATTTATAGATATTATATATATATATCTATATAGATATATCTATATCTATAGATATCTAGTCATATCTATAGATATCTATATAGATATATCTATAGATATAGATATATCTAGATATCTATATCTATAGATCTATATAGATATATATATCTATATAGATATATATATAGATATATCAGAATCATCTTTATTTGCCAAGTATGTCCAAAACAAACAAGGAATTTGTATATATATATATATATATAGATATGTATTTCTTTAAATTACAACATTAAAGCACATAAGCGGGGTTGGTATCAATGAACCAGTGCACTTAAGTGCTGATCCAAATTAGGGTTGTTCAGCGTTTACTAATATTTGCGCTCTACTGAGTGCCATGGTACCATATTTCCTCAAGTAGTGGCTGAAGGGTGTCTTATTTACTCAACGGCAAAGATTACTCTGTATTTATGTGAATCTATTTGTTTTACTAAGTGATTTGTTGCCTTTTCAACCCATGACCTAAAATGCGATGTGTTACAACAAATGATTTTTCTTGAAGTCAAAGATGGACAACCTTTGGCCCGCAAGTGTATTTGATTGAGCCTGACTTGCAATTTTAAAGCTGCACATGTTAAAGCTACAAGCAACGATGACCCGTCCAAAACGAAAGTTCGATTCAATGTGAGTATAGGTCGTCCTGGATCTACGGCATAGTTCCGTTCCTAAGAAACCGACGTAACCTGAATTTGTACGCAATTCAAAACACGTCGTCTCACTAACTAAACAATGTGGCCTTAGAATAGTTGCTTTCATTTTTGTATTTCCGTTGCGCATTCTCTGTGATTGTTGTACAGGGCACCTTTGAATCTCTTCAGGGTGGGACCTTCACATAGCAGACATTTTTTCCATTATGGACCATGTGGAGGTCTTTTATTGTGGATCGGCAAAATTTGCCACAATGATCTGACCAAAACTCAATGTTTTGGCAATTTATTGTCAGCCATGTCTACTCTACAAATGTAAAATCTGGTAGCAATTGGATAAAATAGCTAGTAAGATTTCCATCTTCGGAAGAAATTTACCCTTAAATGACCACTTTCATCCCTAATGGAAGACTTCCTGTATCTTTTTGAATCTGGCTTTTTGAAACTATTTTGGTGGGTCCACTCGTGGTAGACATGGCTGTAAAAATCTCAAGGTTGCTAGTGCTAAGTATCACTGGCATTGGGGGGCTGACTTTTGGAGGGAATTTTTTTTTTTTCAAATGACTAATGAGGCAATATTTGGGGTTTCACTTTGCTGCCATGCTCCACCCACACACAGTAACGAATACTCCATATTTTGGCAATTTGGCGTTGTCAATGTGTCTAGTATAAGAGGATAAAAAAGAAATAAATTAATCTTCATAAAAATCCTACAAATGCCCAAATTTACTCTAAAATGGCTAATTTTAACCAAAATGACAGATTTCCTTTTTGTGCATGTCTTCTTGAGACATTTTGGGGGGTCTACTCTTGACCAGCATGTCTACAAAATGTCGTGTTGCTAACTGAGACTGGTTTCTGTTTTTTCTCTATCTGAAAATCAGGCCTTAGTCAAGGTGGAGTGAATAATGAACAGTTCTTAATACTAAATACCAGTGAGTGTTTACACAAAGCCCTCAGGCTTCTGCTGACTCGGGACCGAAATATGAAAAATAAATAAATTCAGGGTACGCTAACGAGCCAATTATTGGGGTCTCTTCAACCACTACCAGATGCAAATTTCACCTGGATGAACAGGCCTGGCAAAAAATTAACAATAATGTCAAAGAAACAAAACTATTTTAAGAGGGCCTTTGCACCATTCTCAAATAAATGTGACCCTAGTCGAAAAAGGTTCCCCACCCATAGTTTAAGTTGGCGACGCACCCAGCCAATTAAAATTATTATTTTTTAATTGACTCAATATTGGAGCAGAGGCCACTGTTTGAGGAAGTATGCTAGTTTTGTCAGGCTCAAGCTACTGAAAGCCATGCAGCCTCATCATGGACCTACAATCACATCCAGCCTCTTATTTTTGTCGTCGTCTTACTCCTGTACATTTGCTTCGCATTGATTGTCGTAACGTTGCTGTGGGTTCGGTTTCATTGGCTTGGCCTTAATGAGAGCAGCTACGGTATGAATGTTAACCAATGTCCACATTCTGTGCACCGTTGCTCACCCAGATCTATTAAATGCATGCGCTTGTGTGTGTATGTGTGTATCGCCTGTGGTTGAACACGTGTCCATCAGAATGTAATTGTATCACAAAGCCAGCAAAAACATGTTAGTCTGTACCAGGCAATATAAAAAAAATATATACCAGCCAGAGTCTTTATATCAATTCTAAAAGAGATAAAATTGTCCCCGAGTTGGTTACCACAGGAAAAAAAATAATCTTATGGTGATGAACATTTCCCATGATGCTTTGCAACCCCCTTTTTTCTTAATTAAACGTTCAAGCTATGTAAGCATTTATTCCTGTTCAATGTTTTTCTTGTGTAAATTGATCTGAATTTGTTTTTCCTCCCACTCTGCTGAATTAGTGCATATGAAAAGTCTACACACCCCTGTTCAAATGCCAGACATTCTTGTGACATAAAAAGAGACCAAGATAAAATGTTTTTTTAAACCTTTTCCATCATTTATGTGTCCTATGACCTGTACAACTCGGTTGGGGAAGAAAAAATATTTTCGAGAGGAAGTAAAAATAACCAACTGATGTGGTTACACTAGTGTGCACCATCCTCTTATAGCTTGGGAGGTAGCTGTTTAGAATTAACCAATCAGATTCAAACTTATGTTAAATGGGAGTCAGCATACACCTGCCACCATTTACTTGCTTGTGTTGCAACGTGACTACAAAAATGTCAGGAAAAGCAAACTGGAATATCTGAACTTTATTTGGCATTAATCAGAGGCACTTTAAAAGTTGAACACTCCAGTTATAAGACGGTGTGCACACTTGTGCAATCACATTATCTCACTTATTTTTACTTCTCTTTTCTGAAAAGATTTTTTTTTCATTTTGCAATTGAGTTGTGCAGGTTAGGTCACATTAATTGTGGTAAATGTTTTAATATGTATCTTGGTCTCGTTTTTTTATTTTGTATCACAAATTTGAATGGGGCTGTTGTAGACGGTTTCTATCCACAGTGCAATACAACTTGTGAACAGCAAGATGTGCTAGAGGACTAGTTGAATGTAATTTTTTAATCCCCTTTTGAGTCAGAACTTTTATTGTTTCATGCTGTAAATCAACAATAGGAAATATACATTTGTTTTAGTTACAATATTGTATAAATTTCAGGGTTAGCGCAGTGTTTTCCCCCCAACTAAAGCACTGTATGACATGTTGCTTCCAAAAAGAAAAAAAGTCCATCCTTTCTTTCATTTCTGCAATGGGAAATAAATGTCATGTATTGATGTTTTACCAACTGTGTCGTCTATTTTTAAATGCATCAAATCACTTTTTTAAACAGATTAATATTTAGTTCACTTAAAAACATGTCTCCAAATATTGGATTTATTTTCACACACACAAAAAAAACATTCAGTATTTTGGAGTGCAATTTACTGAAAAAAGAAAAATGTAAACGTGAATATAGTGGCTGTCCAATTCAAATGTTTATCTCTGAATTTTGATGCTGTTAATTAAAAAAAAACAAAAAAAAAAAACAGTTCAATCCCAGGCTCCGCCTGTGTGGAGTTTGCATGTTCTCCCCGTGCCTGCGTGGGTTTTCTCCGGGCACTCCGGTTTCCTCCCACATCCCAAAAACATCAATTAATTGGAGACTCTAAATTGCCCGTAGGTGTGAATGTGAGTGCGAATGATTGTTTGTTTGTATGTGCCCTGCGATTGGCTGGCAACCAGTTCAGGGTGTACCCCGCCTCCTGCCTGATGACAGCTGGGATAGGCTCCAGCACGCCCGCGACCCTAGTGAGGAGAAGCGGCTCAGAAAATGGATGGATGAAAGGTGATGGTTATGAGGATTCTGCACAATGCCAGTCAAATGTTGCTGTGTATTCATAGCATGTATCTTTTATTTATTTATTTTTTATTAATCCCCAAAAGGTTTTTGTACTTTGATTAATTTGGGGATAATAAAAAAAATACACACAAGATTTAAAATATATATATATATAAAATAATATATTTATATTTATATATATATATATATATATGTATATATATGTATAATGTGAACATTGTCGATGTCAAATGAAAAACAGTACTTTTTTTTCATCCCAAATGAATTTTTTTGTTAATTATTTTGAGGCATGAGAAGGAATATGTATGGTGAGTATGGAAAGTATTCACACACCCTTACATTTTTCACTCTTTGTTGTATTTCAGCCATTTGCTAAAATTATTTTTTCCCTTCAATGTGCACACAGCACCCCATATTGACAGAAAAAATGGAATTGTTGAAATTTTTGCAGCTTTCTTAAAAAAGAAAAACTGAAATATCACACAGCCGTAAATATTCAGACCCTTTGCCCAGTATTTAGTTGAAACGCCCTTTTGAGCCAATACAGCCATGAGTCTTTTTGGGAATGATGCAACAAGTTTTTCACACCTGGATTTGGGGATCATCTGCCATTCCTCCTTGCAGATCCTTTCCAGTTCTGTCAGGTTGGATGGTGAACGCTGGTGGGCAGCCATGTTCAGGTCTTTCCAGAGATGCTCAATTGGGTTTAAGTCAGGGCTGTGGCTGGGCCGTTCAAGAACAGTCACAGAGGTTTTCTGAAGCTACTCCTCTGTTATTTTAGCTGTGTGCTTAGGATCATTGTCTTGTTGGAAGGTGAACCTTTAGTCCAGTCTGAGGTTCTGAGCACTCTGGAGAAGGTTTTCGTCTAGGATATCCATCTACTTGGCCGCATTCATCTTTCCTTCGATTGCAACCAGTCGTCCTGTCCCTACATATGAAAAACACCCCCACAGCGTAATGCTGCCACCACCATGCTTCACTGTTAGAACTGTGTTGGACAGAAGATGAGCAGTGCCTGGTTTTCTCCACACATATCGCTTATAATTAAGGCCAAAAAGTTCTATCTTAGTCTCATCAGACCAGAGAATCTTATTTCTCACCATCTTGTAGTCCTTCAGGTTTGTTTTTGTTTTTTTTCAGCAAACTCCATGTGGGCTTTCATGTGTCTTGCACTGAGGATAGGCTTCCGTCGGGTCACTCTGCCATAAGGCCCTGATTGGTGGAGGGCTGCAGTGATCCATCTCCCAACTCCATCTCTGGAGCTCAGCCATAGTGATCTTTGGGTTCTTCTTTACCTCTCTCACCAAGGCTCTTCTCCCCCGATTGCTCAGTTTGGCCGGACGGCCAGCTCTAGGAAGGATTCAGGTTGTCCCAAACTTCTTCAATTTAAGGATTATGGAGGCCACTGTGCTCTTAGGAACCTTAAGTGGAGCAGAAATGTTTTTGTAACCTTGGACAGATCTGTGCTATTCCACAATTCTGTCTCTGAGCTCTTCAGGTAGTTCCTTTTGACCTCATGATTCTCTTTTGCTCTGACATGCACTGTGAGCTTTAAGGTCTTATAAATACAAGTGTGTGGTTTTCCTAATCAAGTCCAATCAGTATAATCAAACGCAGCTAGACTCCAGTGAAGGTGTAGAACCATTTTAAGGATGATCAGAAGAACTGGACAGCACAATTATATTTGAGTGTCTCAGCAAAGTGTCTGAATACTTATGGCTGTGTGATATTTCTGTTTTTCTTTTTTAATAAATCTTTTAAATTTCAACAATTAATTTTTTTCTGTTAATATGGGGTGCTGTGTGTACATTAATTAGGGGGGGGGGGGAAATGAACTTAAATTGTTTTTGCAAATGGCTCCAATATAACAATGAGTGAAAAATTTAAGGGGGTCTGAATACTTTCACTACCCACTGTAAGGAAAGAAAATGTGTGGGAAATTAAAAACATTTATATTGTAGCTCTCCAATGAAAAGCATGTATCTCCAAATTGTTTTCTTATCCAAAAAAGTCAGGTTTTGTTGGGTTTACACAAAATTGTAGCTGCCCAATGAAAAATTTAACTTTTTTTAATTAAAAAAATAAAACAAAAAAATGACATCTAGAATTGTAAATGTGAATATTGTAGCGTCCAGCGCCCCGTGACGCTAACCAGGATAAGCAGTGTTGAAAATGGATGGATGAATATTGTAGCGCACCATGAAAAGCATGATCCTCCAAATGTTTTCTTTTCCCAAAAAGTATTTTTTGTTGGGTTTAGATAAAAGGTAAACAGTGGAGCTTTTTAAAGACATGTAGCCTCATTTTTTTTAAAAGAAAAAAAAGTCCCAAAAAACAACAGAAAATTGTAAATGTGAAAATCGTCGCTGTCCAATAAAAAGCATGTATTTCCAAATGCTGTATTTTTTTATTATTAAGTGTTAATGCCACATTTCTTGACAGTCATAATGATGCGGCATGAGATCTTTTCCCTTTAGGTGGTGCAGCGAGTCATTGAAGTGAGTATGAAGCACTTAAGCATCAAGGAGTTACATGAGCTAATGCGTGGCTTGGAACATGATATCGTGTCTCATCTTTTATTTCAGCGGCTTTGCTGGAAAAGAAAAGTAAAAGAAAAAAAAGATTTAATCAGGTATGTGACATGCACACAGACACATTGTTCTTTATGTTGCTAAAGTGTGAGGGTCTTTTGATGGAAGGACCAGTCTGACACCCCCAAAAGTTCATTGCTGTTGTCTATCTGGAGGGAGAAGAGGCTGTCATCAACTGGACCTAGGGGAGCACAACAGAAACTTAACAGGATAGCTGCTTCTATGTTTAGAAGAAGATGATATTGCTCAGTGTAGATTGACAGGTAGAGAGATATGGGACATGAAAGACAATGGGCCTAAATCTTAGCCATGCTGCTTCTCAGGACTACAGTTGTTTACAAAAATTGCCACAAAAAAGGCATATAATTTGATAACATTACTGTACTGTATTATTGTATTGATTTTTGTCCCCCCTGTAAAATGTTAACTTTTTTCCTCATACTGCGGGCTCTATTTTCTTGACTAGCACAAATCAAACCTTGCACTTGGCATAACTGTGGGGAGGTGGGGTAGACCTGGTTTTGGTCATTTTGGGGACTGACGTACCCCCAGTGCATTTAAAAGTGGGACGTCTGTGCTTGGGTGACCGTTGTCACAGCCGATTTCAGTCCTGTCCAATCGAATCTGCTTCTTTCATTCCCTTTAAAAGCGACACAATAGTCTCTCATGAAGAGGAATCAGTGATCCGTGCATGAATACAGCATTGAATGTTAGGGGGTACCCTTATTAAATATAGAATGAGCTGGTGAAAAGCCACTGGGGAATTACATATGTATGTACATAAGTTTCCCCCTCAACTCCCTGAGCTGTGTGCTGCCCAGTACGTGGGTTACTTCAGAAAATACAATAATGATGATGATAATAATAATGCGTTCCATGCGTTGATTTCAACAATGATTAAGAGGGTTGTATGCCCATAGTTGAAATAATTCTGTCATCAACCACACATGTCCGTGGAGTTCCCGTCTGTCTCCCTGCATGTGACTCGATCAGATTCACCAAAATCACGTTAGATCACCTGCACCAAAAGTTAGACTTAGTCCCAGTAAGTTTAAAATAGACTTTCTGCCACCAAAATCTCACTCCACCAAGCGCATCTCCAAGGGCACACCCTCATTGCACCGACATGCTCAGCTTGGCACAGATGGGTCTGCCAAATCGGCAAACACATGCAGCGAGCCTTGTGCTTGCACGAAAATGAAAATACACCAGTTTTTATGTTGAAGCGCACCTGCACCGTCTACGTAAATAGAGGCCTTTGTCTCGATTCTTGTAAAAATCAAGCTTTTTCATTTAATACTCATACAAATTTATTTAAAAAACTTTTAATATTACTTTGTAATTATTTTTGTTGTTGTTATGTTACAACTTTATTCTCGGAAAAGTATTACTTTTTTCACAAGACTGCTTTTTACATTTTATAATTCTATTTTATTTTTGTAAAATTGTCTTTTTCATTTTATATTGCAACTTTATTTTCTCATGAAATTCAAATTAAAACATTATTCTTGTAAAATAATTACTTTTTGTGTTACAATGTTATCCTCTCAAAAGTATGACTTCATGTAATGTTTCAACTTAATTGTTGTAAAATTACAACTTTTCACGTTATAACTTCCATCCATCCATCCATCCATCCATTTTCTACCGCATATACGAGGTCGGGTCGCGGGGGCAGTAACTTTAGCAGGGATGCCCAGACTTCCCTCTCCCCATCCACTTCCTCCAGCTCTTCCGGGGGATCCCGAGGCGTTCCCAGGCCAGCCGAGAGACATAGTCTCTCCAGCGTGTCCTGGGTCATCCCCGGGATCTCCTTCCGGTGGGGCGTGCCTGGAACACCTCACCGGGGAGGCGTCCAGGAGGCATCCTAAACAGATGTCCGAGCCACCTCATCTGGCTCCTCCTCCTGGGGTCTTGTTCACGAGTGAGGGAAGAATGGAACGGGAGATCGACAGGCGGATCGGTGCAGCGTCTGCAGTGATGCTGACTTTGTATCGACCCGTTGTGGTAAAGAAGGAGCTAAGCCGAAAGGCGAAGCTCTCGATTTACCGGTCGATCTACGTTCCTACCCTCACCTATGGTCACGAGGCGTGGGTCGGAATGAGTTTTCCTCCACAGGGTGTCCGGGCTCTCCCTTAGCGATAGGGTGAGAAGCTCGGTCATCTGGGAGGATCTCAGAGTAGAGCCGTTACTCCTTCACATCGGGAGGAGCCAGATGAGGTGGCTGGGGCATCTGATTCAGATGCCTCCGACGCCTCCCCGTTGAGGTGTTTCGGGCACGTCCCACCGGGAGGAGACCCCGGGGACGACCTAGGACACGCTGGAGAGACTACATCCTTCGGCTGGCCTGGGAACGCCTCGGGATTCCCTCAGAAGAGCTGGATGAAGTGGCTGGGGAGAGGGACGTCTGGGCGTCCCTGCTAAAGCAACTGCCCCCGCGACCCAACCTCGGATAAGCGGTAGAAAATGCATGGATGGATGGCTGGACTATAAAAGTCCAAGGGTGGGAAAATTATGAAGTTATTTTTAAAAAACTATTTATGACAATAGTGATGTTTTTATGATGAAAAAAGGGCTAAATGTTGTAATATTACAGGAAGTAATATTTTTACAATACATTTGTATTACATGTAAAAGTGTCCTATTTTATAAGAATAAAATTGAAATAACAAGAACATGTCATAACTTAAGAATAGTTGTAATATAATGTGAAAAGAAGTATTTTTCAAGAATAAAATTGCAAGCCCTAATTAAGCGCGAAAAAAAATAAAAAGTAAAACATTTTCAGAGAATAGTTTTAACATTGAAAAAGAAAATTTTACAAGAATAAAGTGATAACGCCCCTTCTTGAACTGTCACTTATTGTGGTGGAGGGGTTTGAATTTCCTTGAATTTCTGTCCATAAAAGTTATGAACAGAATCGGCGACAAAGGGCAGCCTTGGCGGAGTCCAACCCTCACTGGAAACGAGTCCGACTTACTGCCAGCAATGCGGACCAAACTCTGACACCGGTCAGACAGGGACCGAACAGCCCGTATTAGGGGGTTCAGTACCCCATACTCCCGAAGCACCCCCACAAGACCCCCCGAGGGACACGGTCGAACGCCTTCTCCAAGTCCACAAACCATGTAGACTGGTTGGGCGAACTCCCATGCACCCTCGAGGGCCCTGGCTAGTGTGTAGAGCTGTTCCACGGCCAGGACGAAAACCACACTGCTCCTCCTGAATCTGAGATTCAACTTCCCGACGGACCCTCCTCTCCAGCACCCCTGAATAGGCCTTACCAGAGAGGCTCAGGAGTGTGATCCCCCTGTAGTTGGAACACACCCTCCACCCCAGTCTGCCAATCCAGAGGCACTGTCCCCGATGTCCACGCGATGTTGCAGAGGCGTGTCAACCAGGACAGCCCTACAACATCCAGAGCCTTGAGGAACTCCGGGTGAATCTCATCCACCCCGGGGCCTTGCCACCAAGGAGCTTTTTAACCACCTTGGTGACCTCAACCCCAGAGATAGGAGAGCCCGCCTCAGAAAACCCAGACTCTGCTCCCTCATGGGAAGGCGTGTCGGTGGAATTGAGGAGGTTTTCGAAGTATTCTCCCCACCGACTCACAACGTCCCGAGTCGAGGTCAGCAGCGCCCCATCCCCACTATACACAGTGTTGATGGTGCACTGCTTCCCCCTCCTGAGACGCCGGATGGTGGACCAGAATTTCCTCGAAGCCGTCCGGAAGTCTTACTCCATGGCCTCACCGAACTCCTCCCATGCCCGAGTTTTTGCTTCAGCGACCACCAAAGCTGCATTCCGCTTGGCCAGCCGGTACCCATCAGCTGCCTCAGGAGTCCCACAGGCCAAAAGGGCCCGATAGGACTCCTTCTTCAGCTTGACGGCATCCCTCACCGTTGGTGTCCACCAACGAGTTCAGGGATTGCCGCCACGACAGGCACGACCACCTTACGGCCACAGCTCCGGTCAGCCGCCTCAGCAATGGAGGCGCGGAACATGGTCCACTCGGACTCGATGTCCCCCGCTTCCCCCGGAACATGAGCAAAGTTCTGTCTGAGGTGGGAGTTGAAACTCCATCTGACAGGGGATTCCGCCAGACGTTCCCAGCAGACCCTCACAATACGTTTGGGCCTGCCACGTCGGTCCGGCATCTTACCCCACCATCGTAGCCAACTCACCACCAGGTGGTGATCAGTTGACAGCTCCGCCCCGCTCTTCACCAGAGTGTCCAAGACATGGGGCCGCAAGTCCGACGACATGACCACAAAGTCGATCATCGAAGTCCGACCTAGGGTATCCTGGTGCCAAGTGCACTTGTGGACATCCTTATACTTGAACATGGTGTTCGTTATGGAAAATCCGTGATGAGCACAGAAGTCCAATAACAGAACTTCGCTCGGGTTCTGATCGGGGGGGCCGTTCCTGCCAATCACACCCTTCCAGGTCTCACTGACATTGCCCACGTGAGCATTGAAGTCCCCCAGCAGAACGATGGAGTCCCCAGCGGGAGCGCTCTCCAGCAACCCCCTCCAAGGACTCCAAAAAGGGTGGGTACTCTGAACTGCTGTTTGGTGCATATGCACAAACAACAGTCAGGACCCGTCCCCCCACCCGAAGGCGGAGGGAGGCTACCCTCTCGTCCACCGGGGTGAACCCCAACATGCAGGCGCCGAGCCAGGGGACAATAAGTATACCCACACCTGCTCGGCGCCTCTCACCGTGGGCAACTCCAGAGTAGAAGAGAGTCCAACCCCTCTCAAGAGAACTGGTACCAGAGCCCAAACTGTGTGTGGAGGCGAGCCCGACTATACTAGTCGGAACTTCTTGACCTTGCACACCAGCTCGGGCTTCTTCCCTGCCAGAGAGGTGACATTCCACGTCCCTAGAGCCAGTTTCTGTAGCCGGGGATCGGATCGCCAAGGTCCCCGCCTTCGGCCACCGCCCAGCTCGCACTGCACCAGACCCCTATGGCCCCTCCCACAAGTGGTGAGCCCATGGGAAGGGGGACCCACGTTACCCTTTTGGGCTGTGCCCGGCCGGGGCCCATGGGTGCAGGCCCAGCCACCAGGCGCTCGCCTTCGAGCCCCACCTACAGACCTGCCTCCATAGGGGGGCCCCGGTGACCCGCGTCCGGGCAAGGGAAACCTGAGTCAATTTTTTGTCGTCATCATAAGGGGTCTTTTAGTCGTGCTTTGTCTGGTCCTAGGACCTGTTTGCCATGGTTGACCCTGCCAGGGGCATAAAGCCCCAGACAACTTAGCTCCTAGGATCATTGGGACACACAAACCCCTCCACCACGATAAGGTGACGGCTCAAGTAGGGGGACTTTTAAAGTATTTTTGTAAAATTGTAAGTTCCGTCTTACTCGACAAGCATGTGTGCGTTGTGGCCCCACAGTGCCAGTTGTCCCACAGTGGGTAAGACCTCCATCCTCCGTGAGCACAAGTGTGGTTGCCCGGCTCAGCAGTGCTGCTAGAATGATCAATCAGCTGCAGAAATACACAAAAAAGTTCAACGTAAAGTTATATAATACACAATGAGGGCACTCAGCAGCTAAAAATATTAGGTACACTTTATAATCTTTTTCACCCATTCTGCGTTTACAAAGATAAAAATGCTCATTTTTAAGTGATCATTTAAAACATGCTGTTATTTGATGTGGTGTTGAACTTCACTGCATCATACTGAGAACTATTTCTAAAATTCTTCCCCTCTCATGTAGCTAAAGAACCCGTTGAAGGTCCAGAAGATGCTACCATGATACCTTGGATCCATCCTCCCGCTCCATGGCCTCCCATGACATGTCTACACAACAACAACAAAAAGTGTCATCCTCCACCAGGCAAGTCACACAGACTAACAGCATCAGCACGAACTGCTTGTACAAAGGAACGTCTCACCCTGTATAGGAATGCTGAGCGATGCATGTTCAGTGGATAAATTGACACTTGGAGGTTGCCATGGCTGCTGCGCGGTGTCAACTGGTGCACACACTCCGACACTCTGCTGCTTTTTTAAGCGCGGACTCAACATCCGGAGCCCTAGAAGGGGAGAACGGGCTGGATGTGACTGAAGGTTTGTCACATTTGCTACAACAATGGATAACATACAGTAATATAATTCAGGTGACCCCCGCATACTCACGGTTTGGCACCTCAGGATTCACTTATTTGAGGACTTTATTCTTATGAACAACAACTTTTTTTCTCATAATTGTTATGACAATATTCTACTACAATTACAAAATTTTCACGTAACATTACAGCTCATATCTCGTAGAATGAGCTCTTTTTCATGTAATTTAACACACATTTTACCGGGAAGGTGAATCTAATTTTTGTTAGCATAGGAACTCCTGAAAATAGAACTCTTTTTTTCTAATATTTTGTCTTTTTGTGCATTTTCATCTTGTGCATTTTTAATTTATTTTCCATTTAATTAAATTTTTTAGTTTTGTGGCTAATCTTTCTGAATAGTTGTCTAACAGTTGTGTATTTTTTTCTACTAGTGGTGTATTTTTTTAATTTGTTTTTATATTTTTGTGCAGTATTTTTGTCTTATTTCCAAACTTAAAAAAAAAATAAAAGATTCTAATATTTTGGTTATTTTCTAATGTTTGATATTTTCCCCTAATATTTTTGTTGTATGTTTTTGTATTTTTTAAGTTAGTCTTTTGGTATTGTTTTCTAATATTTGTGTATTTTTCACCTAATATTTTTGTCTAATATTTTGTCTTATTGACCACCATTGTAGTATTTCTTTCCCAACATTTGTATTATTTTCTAATATGCTTATAATTTTTTCACCTAATACTTCGTATTATTTTCTAGTATTTATGTATTTTCATGTAATAGTTGGTAGTATTATTGTCTTAATTTCTAATATTTAAAAAAATTGGTCTAATATTTTTAACATTTTGTCTCATATTTTTGTTGTAACATTTTGGTATTTTTCTATATTTGTTTGGTATTGTTTTGCAATATTTATATAAATTTTCATCTAAGATGTTGAACATTTTGTCAAGTAAATTTTGGCTTATTTTGTTATTTTCTATGAATCTTTTTTGGTCCTATTATTTTTTCATGTATCTTTTTCATGCGGGAAAATGTTATGGTTCGACAGGTGTGTGTAGGCATTTTTTTTATATGCATTGTATGTATTAGGTATGTTTGTTGCGGTCACCTCTGTTGCGTGGGTGCGCGGCGGGAAGCATCTTGTAGACTCTGTAGGCATTGCTGCCCCTCTTGTTGCTGCGCTCGTGCAGCTCACGTACGTCGGGGAGAGAGTTGAGGGCACAGCGGAAGTTGGCCTTCCACGTCTTTGGGTCTGCGTTATGTTGGCCTGGACGGTATCGACCTGAAGTAAAACGTATCCTGTTTGGTTTTGGTTTGGGCTCAATTTAAGTGATCCCAGAGTTGTGCAAAGTATGGCCCTTGGCGCCCCCTTCGTTCTTTAATCCAGCCCACTAAGCATTTACATTGTCAAACGTCCTGTTGAACTAATTTAGCTGTTTTCTTTCTCCATTTTTCTGTTCATTTAAAAAAAAAAAAATCATTTCTGCCATTAAATATTTGGTTAATTTATATTTTGTAAATAAGAAAATACATATATAAATAATAATAATAATAATAATAATAAACGTTTTACATACATGCAGGTGGGTAGAGTAGCCCAAAATGTTACTCAAGTAAGAGTACTGTTACTTTAGGATAATGTGACTCAAGTAAAAGTAAAAAGTGGTCTTGTAGTGTGAGTGAAAAAAAATCAACGACTCGAGTAGTGGTGCGTCACTTATGACTTCATTTATCAAAGCATGAAATTCAAATAAACAAAAATCTATGCAAATTCACACCGTTGTTTGAAAATGTTGCTTTCATCTGTGTGGGGCTGCAGAGACTCTGTGTGTGTGTGTGTGTGTGTGTCTGTGTGTGTGTGTTTATGGTAATGTGACAGCCTGACTCTGTTTGATTGGTGAAATGGGGTCAAACGTTACTAGTTGTGACATTAAATTGGTGAAACAGAGTCTTTGTCAAACCAAGACAAATTGCAGTAGTATACTGGTAGTATTATATATTAGTATTACTACAGTACACATAGTACTATGCAGAATGTAGCGGTCAAAGTAATAAAGAAAAAGAAGAGACCTAGCTCAGGTGTCCATTTTAAAAGTCAAATGTGGCCCTTGAGCACTTTAGTTTTCCCAACCCCGAGTTATCCACTCACCAGAGACTTCATTAGGTACGGCTTCACAATCAAAACTCACAATTGTCCTCTTACAGATACAGCCAGCATTCATTAGACTGTGCAGGTGTACCTAATGTTTTGTCTAGTGAGGCCATTCGAGTTCACGGTGCAATCTGATCGCCTTCATTTGACGGCGACCGAAGCTTGAGCTGCCTTTGGTGATGCAGCCTAAGGCACATGAGCAAAGCGTGACAGATCCTTTTCCTCCACACGCTGCTCACAACATTAGACAAATACAATAGTTATGTATGCTCGCAAAGGGAGGCAACATTTCCAAAAAGTACCCCCTCAAAAAAAGAACAAAAAATAGTTATAATCTTGTACTTTTATGAGAAAAGTAAGTATTTTAAGCGGATGTCAAGATTCCTACAGCTGGTGTCTGTGCTCTTAAACTTTATTCTTGTAAATTAGGACTTTTTCACATGTAATAATTGTCTTGTAAAATTGTAACTTTTTCATGATATACAACTTTAATATTGTATCATGACACCTTTAATAAAATACTATAGCTCCAAGATAGTCAAATTACTTAATCTCGTAATGTTTAGATTTTATTCTCAGAACATGATTACATGTGGCGGCACGGTGACCAACTGGTAAGCACATCTGCCTCACAGTTCTGAGGACCCGGGTTCAAATCACAGAGCACAGAGAAAACCCACGCAGGCACTGTCACTGGAATTTGTTTAAAATGTAATTCAATGTGGCAGCACGGTGGAAAACTGGTTAGCACGTCTGCCTCGTAGTTCTACCCTGCCTCTCACCCAGGGATAGCTGGGATCGGCTGCAGTGCGCCCGCGACCCTAGTGATGATAAGCGGCACGGAAATCAATGATTACCTGTTTCATAATATGACTTTAGTCTCATAATATGCCTTGTATTATTATGCATATTCTCACTTGGCCTTCCCCCCCTCATTTTATGACGATTGTTGATTTTATTCTTGCATAATTGGGACTTTTTCCATAATAATAAAACCAGTTTTTTCCCGTGTATACCAGGATGTTCTTCCTGTAAAACAAGTACAATTACCAAGAAAAATTATTGCTTTTGCTCATAGTATTACAATTATTTATATATTTTATAATAATTTATATATTTATTTCATGTAATATTACAACTTATCTCATGTAAATGTTCGACTTTAATGTAATGTCACCAAGCTTTTATTCTTGAAAATCTAGGACTTTTTTTCTCATAATATAATATAATTGCAGCTTTTTTCACGTAAAGACATTATTCCCGTAAAGATGACTTATTTGTCATTAGAATAATTTTTTGTTCTACTTGCATTTCAATTCATTTCAGTGGGTTCAAAGATGAAGGATTAAGTTTCAGGAAATAATAAGATTGATGAATTGCTTTATGCTTTTAGTCTCAAGGTTTTTGACTTCTACCTTTTCATTTAAGATGGATAATTGAACATGTGACATACCAGTGTGCATGGCCCAGCTCCTGAAGAGAGTGGCGTCTCGGTCGATACTCCAGCCGTGACGAGCTGCGTGTTTCCACGGGATCTGGAAAACTCTCTCTGACTGGAGGTATATAAACAAGGACAAAAACATCGTAATCATGTAACACTGCTATTATGGATCTATATGTGTAACATAATACCACTTTGTGTATATTGCTTCACATTTGTTGTTTTCGAAAATCATCATAAAAACTCAATTGTCTGTCTTAATTTGAATACATCCAGAAAATACAGTTAAAAAAAATAAATAAATAAAAAAATCTGAAAAAAACCCCAATCTATACTTCATACATCAATATTCATTGCGTCCTCTCCTTACAATTGAGGAATAATGTGATATGACTTTTTTTCATGTGATATTGCGACTTGTCTTCTCATAACATTGACTTTATTCAGATTAATTGATGAATTGTTTGGTAATATTATGGTATTATTCTTGTAATATTAGTCTCATAATATAAAATGTGTATGTGACACTACGACGTTTTCCTCATTACGATTTTCTTGGAAATGGAGGACTTTTTTTTACTTGTAATATGAAAACTTATTTCTCATAAAATTATGAATTTTTGATGTAGTGTAAAGATTTTATTCAAGTAAATCTAGAACTTCCCAGAAAACATGACTTTATTCTCATAATATGTAAAATGAGGTGTTTGTTTGTCATACATTTATGGCTATTCTTTTTTCATCAAACTTAGCTTAAAAGCGTAGTTGCCTAAGTCGTATTTTGTTTTCAAAAAACAAGTAAAAACTTTTTGTAAGTACATTGGAATTTTTTTATTGATTTGGTATCAGTTAGTCAAAAAAGACTGGAAAATATGTTTTTAGGCTGATGAAAAATGACAATATATGTTTATTTCTGGAAAATGACAGCCTTTTCTTGGAAAACGATGACTATATTGCTGTACAATTATGACTTCAACTTTCTTAATTGAACACGCCAACTTCCTCATAATGTTAAAATTATACTTACCTAATTCATGATAATAATGACTTCATTTTTTAAAAACTATATGACTTCATTCTTGTAAGGTTTTATTGCAAATTTATGACTTTTTTCATGACTTCAACTGTCAATATACATTAGTATTGCACTTTATTCCTGTAAAATTGTGACTTATTTCATTTTAATCTATTTTCCCCCTTGTATAATGCCCTATTATTTACTGATGTCCATTGACCAAATGACTTATGGAAAGGGTCATTAAATCAAGACGCTATAATTTTGCACAATACTGTATATTTGCTGATCAATTTATTAGGTACTGCACAATCAAATGAGATCTATTAAATAGGCTGTATTAAAAATCCATTCAGATATGCACTGATTTGTGTTATTTATGTGTCCATGCTATTTCTAATGTTAGATGAGAGGGTCAAAATATTAGAAACACATCTTAGTATGACGCAGTGCAATTAGTGTTCAATTACAACTAATCTTTAGTCTCTTTACGAAGGCTGAATTCTTCTATATTGGATCTCATTTCGATTGTGCAGGTGCACCTAATGCTTTGGCCCAGTTTGAGTATTGTGTATGACTTATGAATATGGTCTACCTTGTCGAGCCAGCAGACTCCCGGGTACTTCCCAGACTCGATCTGCTCCTCCAGCCACGTCCTCAGCCTCAGACGGCCTGCTGGTTGCATGTTCAGTGCAAGCTTTAGCTGTGTTGAGGTGTGTGTGTGATGGCTGGGTCTTCAATGTATGTACAATATGAGCTATAGATGTCGTCAGCCATAGTCATTTTTGAGAGGCTAGTAAAATAAAGGTTCCGGTTCGGTTCTCTTCTAATGAGCCAATCGGAGGCATTTGTCTCTCGCAGGCATCCTCACCACTTAACTGTCTCCTCCAGTTACACGCAGGGCAGGGCTTTTAGGCCTTACAATAGAAAGTCAGATTTTTTTTTATTTTTTTTTACACAAAAATCAGACTTTTGATTTTAATCTATTTGTAGAAAAAGTAAATGACAATGACATTATTCCAAACAAGTGTTGATTTTTAGAATATAGTGCTCATCGACAATATATTGGTGCTCCCTGTTTTAAGCAGTGCACATGAGTGGGGATGCACTTTGAACTTTGGAACACACTAAAACAAAATTTATTTAAAAAAAAAATCGTATTAATCACTAAAATCGATTAATCGGCCAGCCTTAAGTTACAGGAAGTCGTACATCATCACTTGAGCGTCACACATCAACTGCTACCATCTGTCCAGACTTTAAAAGCATGTTCAAGGTTCACATTAAGTCATATTAATGTATAATAAACATTATGAATTCCTACCTTTTGGGCTGCGACAATAAAAACTAATTATTATTATCTTGGTAAAGAATTTTTCATACAGTTCTAGTATTGGATCATTAGATTCTACAGATGAATGAAGACAATGAAGTCTCCAACAATTGTTCATTGCTCCTTTACACCTCATCCATAGGAACCCCAGTAATAATAAGTTCTGTTGAATTTCAATCACAAACTAAGATGATTCACCTACTGACATGTTTCCATTATTAATGTATTTCCATGGACCCGATGCCTGTATTTCAGCGAAGAAATAAGAAAGCAATTGCACAACAGTGATTGTGGATGAGGCGTGGCTCGTAGCTGACTGTTCACTTAGTTGCGATGTGAAATATGTTACAAATTTCAGAGACTTAACCAGGAGATGCATTACATGTTAGATTTGTAATATAAGGTGCCAGAATAAGCATTGAATAGAATGTGTGTTTAGGAATTAAATTACCATCAACTGTATCTTATCTACCCATTTTCTATAGCGCTTGTCCTCATTAGAGTGGTGGGTGAGCTGGAGCCTATCCCAGCCGACTTTGGGCAAGAAGCAGGGTACACTCTGGACTGGTCGCCTGTGAATCGCAGGTCACTTATAGACAAACAACCATCTAGTAGTATCGTTTTTTTCCAACCCCCTCCCTGGAAACTAGAAACATCATTTTTCTCCCAATTGTCACGTGTGCTTTATTGGCAATTTTGTACTGTACAAAAAATATCAACATCATTATTAGCAAATAAATATTTTTAATGACATGTTGATCGGGACTAGTCCATAACCAAACAACACAGCGAGAGCAATGGACAACAACTGATCATGACAAGAAAACTGTCTAATCTTTTAAGTGGTTATCGTTTCATTGACAATTAGTGAACAGATTTATGCAGAAAGTACTCAACTGAGTTCCACAAGGACACGTGGCTCATGGGTGAAGGAAGAACCCATCTCATTTTAGTGCAGAACCAGGATTGTTTATATATTCTTGGTAACGAGCTCTGCACTCTACTGAGTCACGCGTCACAACATTTCAATGCCATGTTTCTAATAATAATAACTTATATAGTGCCTTTCAATCGATACTAGGACATTCATGACTGAATAAGAAGGACTGTAAAGTAAACCTGTTGACAAACATCACGTTCCAGATCCTCTAAATGTTTTCATGTGTGATAATACAGCAGTCAACGAACTTTTATCAAAAGCGGTTCAGGTAGTTGTGAATGCAAACATACTGTACAAAGCTAGAAATGCACAAGAGCTTTTCAGATGAGATACTAAATGCATTAGTTCCAAGCTATATAATTTTGTAGCAACTCTCAGTAATAATTTGATTTGGAAGGCGAGTAGAGTCCATTGGAAAAAAAGGTATTTGGGCCTCAGGGACTACACGACACTCGACAACAATGAACATGTTCGGTCGACACCGGCGCTACTGGGCCTGAGGGGTTATTGGTAATGAAGTTTCAAAAGCCTTCTCCAAGTCTTTTTTTTTCTTGACATGTCTCTTCTGCAAACTTGATATCAGACTGCTTCGATATAGAATGAAAATCTTTGTAGTGGTCCTCCACAGGAAGACTGTCTTGTATGATTTCAGGTGCGCAGTTTTCGTCTTTAGCGGTGTCTCCTCAGGAATTTTCCGACAGCTTTTCAGTCTTCTTCGGTCAGGTCACTTCTCTGGCCTGCAAGCAATTATATCAGGCTGTTTCCTTAAATCCCAAAACACTTGGTAGTTGTCATCCACCTGGAGAATATCTTGTAAGCTTATAGGAACGCAGGTGCAGCCTGCATCACCTAGACTGGCATCTTTTAATGCAGTCTCTAAAAACGTACCTGGTCCTTATTTTCACCAGTTTTTAGCACTCCAACCTGATGATCAGACTGCTTCTGAATATCCTAAAACCTTTAGTAGCTAACATTAACCGGAAGACAGTGGTTTAAGCTTGAAGGCAAGCAGGGATAGCTTTTAGTTGCATCGTCAAAGGATTTCTCTCAAACATTTTCCAATTCTTCTTTCACACCACTTCTGTGGTTTGCAAACTTAATGTTCATCTGCTTCTTCAAACACGGAAACATTTGGTCGTTGTCATCGACTGGAAGACTGTTTAGTACGTTTACAAGGACGCAGGTGTAATTATCAGCTTTAGCGGCATCGTCGAATGGGTTTTCTACGTCCTTGCCCAGGTTCTCTTTTTCACCACTTTTTGGCTCTCCAACCTGATTATCAAAGTGCTTCCTTAAACCTTGAAAGGCTTGGTAGTTATCATCTACAGGAACACTGGGGTTTGAGCTTGCAGGGATGCTGGTATAACCTTTACAAGCAACTTCAAAGGAATTTTCGAAAGTCTTCTCCAAGTCTTCGTTCTTGCCACTGTTCTGCTGTCCAAATTGACTATCAGAGAGCTCCCTTAAACCCTGAAACGCTTCTTTGCTGTCAGCCACCCTAAGACAGCGGTCTGAGCTTGCACGTACACAGTTATCACCTTTAGTGGCATCTTCAAAGTGATTTTCTAAAACCTTCTCTAAGTCTTCTTTGTTGCCACTGTTCTGCTCTCCAAACTGATTATCAGAGAGCTCCCTTAAACCTTGAACTGCTTTGTAGTTGTTATCAACCAGACAACTGTAGTTTGAGCTTTTACCTTCAGTGAAATCTTCCAAGGATTTTTCGAAAACATTGTCCAGGTCTCGTTTTTTAACACTTTTCAGCACTCCAAACTTCTCATCTGAGAGTTCCTTTAAACCCTGTAAAACTTCGTAGCTGTCAGCCATCAGAAGACTGCGGTTTGAGTTTGCAGGTACGCAGCTATCACCTTGAGTGGTATTTTCTAAGGAATTTTCTAAAACCTTGTCTGATACTTTTTTACCACTTTTCTGCTCTTCCAGTTGACAATCAGAGAGCTCCCCTAAACCTTTAAATGCTTCGTAGTTGTCATCAACCAGACAACTGTAGTTTGAGCTTTTACCTTCAGTGAAATCTTCCAAGGATTTTTCGAAAACATTGTCCAGGTCTCGTTTTTTAACACTTTTCAGCACTCCAAACTTCTCATCTGAGAGTTCCTTTAAACCCTGTAAAACTTCGTAGCTGTCAGCCATCAGAAGACTGCGGTTTGAGTTTGCAGGTACGTAGTTATCGCCGTTAGTGGCATCTTCTGAGGAAATGTCTAAAACATTGTCCAGGTCTAGTTTCTTAACACTTTTCTGCTCTTCAAACTGACATTCAGAGAGGTCCCTGAAACCCTGAAATGCTTGGTAGCTGTCATCAATTGGAAAACTGTGGTTTGAGCTTGCAGGTATGTAGTTATTGCCTTTAGTGGCATCTTCTAAGGAATTTTCTAAAACCTTGTGCGGGGCTTTTTTGTCACTTTTCTGCTCGTCAAATTGATTATCAGAGAGTTCTCTTAAACCCTGGAAGGGTTGGTAGTTATCATCCACTGGAAAGGTGCCTTGTAAGCTTGCAGGGATGCAGATGTGACCTTCACTCTCCTTGGTGGCATCCTCCCCTTTGTCACAAGCCCCACTAAACATCTCTTGACAATGCTCGTATTCTGCTGCCACTCTGGATTCAACATCTCCAGACAGGCTTGTGTTGCTGCAGCTGAGTGACGCATCTGAGTTTTCACCATTTGAAAACCTCCCAGAATCTCTGCTGCACCGCTGGTGAGACGTGGCAGTCAGTGTGTCGGAAGAGACCAAGGTTGGGAACATGTTTTCTTCACAAGCTGATCCTCGCTTGTCGCAAGTTGACACGCCACCTGTTTCTTGGTAACTGTAGTCGCATGGCATTTCAGGCTGGGCATGACTCTTTAAAGGGTCAGCTATTACCTGTACTGGACAGCTAGGCCTGATAAAGGAGTATGTAACTGTATTTTCCAATTCCGAATGTTGCTCGCTATTGCAGGGACTGGGATGAGTGAACAAGGCACTGGTGGGTTTGTTGGAGTCTTTTAGCAGATGGTCTGTTGAAGCTGATACCGGGATGATGTTCATTAAGGCTTTGCTGAGTGCCCCTTGGACGCCTGCAATGATGTCTGCAGCTTCTGTACAAGCGTAACTGAGAGAAGGTGGGCCGCTACTGGTTCCACTACTTTGAAGGAGACTCTCAGTACTGCTGTTAATTAGGGAATCTTTTGACCTGCAACAGAATGACCAGTTACTAGAAATGCCCTCAACAATTATATAAGAAATCAGAGGTATGAGTAGTCATAGTTGTGCAAGTCTTAACCTTTAGGTTTGAAACAAGTCCTAAGTTATTGTGGCAAAAAATGAAGTCAAATCAAGTCCACACTAGATTTCTAGCAAGTTGATTACTTGGGTTAATCATGTCATAATTCAAATCATACAATCTTCCTGAGTCACAATATACTGTATACACGCACACGTTGGGCCTGGATTAACTGCAACCTTTGTTGGTTTCCTTATGCCGCCAGTGCATCAAGATGTACCGACTACACAACCTAACCTCACTGTCATGGAATGACCAGGACAAACACAATTTGTATGGATCAGAAATTATGTAAAAAAATATTAAAATATATATATATATATATATATATATATCCTGATTTTACACTGCAGCCTAAGCCTGTATACAAAAATAGGCGGATTGCCTCAGGGAATCTGGTGTAAAACCTGTGCCACACAAATCACGCGAGTGACTCGCTGTGGTGACCCCTGACGGGACGAGTCCAAAGTTGCAAGAACAACCAGAGTACAGAGAGTTTTCTTGTCATCGCTCTACGGGTCACAATGCTAGATTGTTCTTGTAACTTTCTGAGGTATTTTTACCATGTTAAACCAAGAACCCTTTTCAGTTTTTTGAATGATATCCGGCACAAATAAGTGTTTGTAAAATCTTAAATAAATATTTTGTCACTAACCATGGTTTCTGGTCATCTGGGGTGAGGGTCTCAACATAGATCGATGAGATGATGAGCGGCATAGGCTTCAAAACCTGCCGTAAGGAAAACAATTACACAGTACTGCATCAACTTTTTGACTCTTCAAAATGAAACTTAATGAAGACACACCTCTACTTCACTCGGATTTATGTCAAGAAGTTTGGAATTTTGATAGTCGCTGACTGAGTCCCAATACTTGGTTCTACACCTACAGTCAAAGGACGAAAAGCATGAACACACAAACTTTGCAGTGTATATTATAGTGAAAACAATAAAATGAAAGGCTTTGTGACTTACTTCACATAGCTGACGTATGCCACGCTGCTGATTGTGATGGCGAGGAGACTGAGGCTAATTATGAGGGTCAGTAAGAGGCTCTCACGGGACGCTGCTGTTAAAGTTAAAAGGTACTGTGTTAATTGTGTTTCCTTTTCATACTGGAACATTAAAATAGTTTCCCCTCCCACTGAGTTCTTTATTAAAAGTAATTCAACATAACCACAGTGGTGCATTGAAATAAGAGTGACTTGAGTCACAAGTTTTTTGAGATGCGAGCCGTCGTCGGGGTGATTTTTCCCTTTGACTTTGTCAACAGAAATTTGAGATATGAATGCTGTATGGTGGCAGTGAACTCAACTCAGATCTTAACAAGCAGCAGTGTCGCACACTGACACACTATATAAAAAAAAAAACTTTATAGACGGCGTTGTAACACTTTAAGCAACGGATGATTAAACAGAAACGGTGCGGCAACACATGTAGGTAGGCAATTAGGGATGTAACAATATTCGCGATATCATGAAATTAAAAGTGCCTCGATAGTCTGGTTTTGATCAAACTGAACTGAGCATTAAAGTTGCACCAGAGTATGCTGGTAGTTTCAGTCCTTAATTTTCTCAACTTGATGATAGCGCTTAGGTTGGACTTTGACATTATCCAAAGCGGGTCAAAACTTACGAGTTGTAAATTCGTACTCCTTGCTGCGGTCACTCGGTGGGCTCTTCCAAGGCAAGAAGCTTTGCACTGTGACGACATAGGTTGTACTTGGCTCCAAGTGCGCACCAAGTATTTCAGTGGAAACACACGGGGAACACAGTGGCGTCTCCACTTGTGGTGCTTTGACTACTTCGGTCACCTGGCAGAAGTGAAAACAATGTCAAAATATTTTATTTTTTCAACGTCTAAGGACAATATAAAGTGAGCAAAGGAGTACTTCTCTTGACCTCCTTTGTATCTCCTTTGTTGCGGTAAGTCAGATTTGTGATTATTATTTCTCTTATCAAGGGTTTGCGGATGTTTGTCCTCCAAATGACTTGAAAATTCCCGTTGGTCTCATTCACCGAGAAGACGGTTGGGGTTTGGGGTTTGACTGCAGGGGAACAGTGAGGAGATTTCAGGGGAGAACAAGAAAAAAATATATGCTTCGAAAGGAAAACTTTAGAGTTAAATCATCAGCATGTTACCAAATCTTGCGAGACTTCAGATAAAAGATTAACTGCACATTCTTTTTTTGTGTGTGTGACGCCATCACAGAATGGTACCAATAATGACAGGAGAAAGACGGTTTGTGACGTGTTGAACTCACAGCTGTGTTTCACACTTATGTTTTTGGACTCAACATATTCGCCACCTCTCCGAACGAATGCCATGTGATTGTTGTCCAATATGAAAATCATACGGATGGAGCAGCAGCATTTTCCACTCACACACTGCACGGGAAGACAGTAGCGCTCACTGTGCATGAAAAAATAAAACGAATCATCATTAGCTAATTATTATTCATTTTTGGGCAGAGCCTGCAGGACTCACCCATAACCATCAAGGCTCCACAAAGTCACATTGTAGTCAGTGCAGTTTGGAGCATCAAAGTGACAAGACATCAGATACTCATAGTCGTTGGTGCAATCGAGATTCACTCCTGTTGCAATAGATTGACAATAAAAGCAGGTTATAGCATAGACACACAATTAGCATACTACGCTCTATTTACTACACGTGCAACTAACTGGGGCTGGGTGGCAGGATATATTTTCCTTCCACTTGGTGTCACTTCAGAATTACATTTCAGCCAAATGACTAACGTTGCTAATTCACTTAGCCTAACTTGTCAACAAACACCGCTGAAAGCTGTCATGAGCCTGAGCGGTGGTAGCTTATCAGTGATTTAAAAATAAATAAATAAATAAATAAACGTCCAGGGCAACGACTCGACAAAAAAAAAAGAAAGTGCGGCTACAAAATATCGTTCCGTGAGCCTCAACTGGCCCTCGAGCCGCGAGTTCGAGACCAATGAATTTTACATGTTATCCACATGAGGCAGTACATGTTACAGTTTGACTACATGTTATGTTCCCAACATAAGGCAATACTGTACATGTGTTCGTCTATTTTCATATTATATTGTCAGCACGAGGCAGTAGTTTACATGTTATATCTTTGTAAATACATTGTCACATGTAGACTGCATGTACTATCTTCCATATTAAGTTATATCGTCATGTACGTACCAGAGAGAGCTACTGAAGTGGCGATGTTTCCTACAACAACAACCACAATGACAGGGATGACAAACATCCTCACAAAAACAGGGAGTTGCTTCTCTTTTAATCCCAGCAGTCAAGTGCGACGTCGTGCGAGCAAAACACTTTAAACTTGACTACAAGTATATGTCCTGCGGGACTGTCCATAACCTCCCGAGAGCAGACTTCCTCATTTGGGAAAGCGTACTGGAAAGCGTGCGTTGATTCCAGTGAAGTGACACTCCCATTTCCTCTGAACTACATTGAACTACATCAAACCACTGTAACGTTAACCGTTGGGCTCGATAAACTTGTGGGATTTGCATATCAAAATTATTGTTACCACATTAAAAATAATAATAATAATAACATAATAAAAAGAAAAAAGTCTACTTTTAGGGTTGTAGCGTGACGTGCAGTAATGTAGAAACTGCATCGTACTTCTTTTTGCTCATATAAAAATAAAATGCACAATAACAAAATATCGTGTGTAATTTATGATTATTTTTTAAATTATTATGACACTTTATTGAACTAGTCTCATAGTAACCATTCAACACGTTCATTTGCGGGCAGAGGGGAAATGGCATGCTGATGACATCATGACGTAGGGCGCGTACGCACGTCAACATACGTCGTCTCTGCTCGCGCGGGCTTCCAAACGTGTCATGGCGTCCATGTTTGAGCGGTTCGTGAGTCCGGGCAAAGGGAATGGCCTGCGAGCGACGACAGCAATCAAAAGCGGGAAGTTGCTCTTCTCTTCCGAGCCGCTGGCGAGCTGTGTGTCGACAAAAGTGGCCAAAGATGTCTGCCATCGCTGCTTCGCGAGGTAAGAGACGTTCATTGTCGTCTATGATAGCAGCTCACATGTCCGAACGGTAAAAAACAACTACTGTAGTGCGGTAGTTATTATTATTATAGCCAGCTTGTGCGGTGAGTTTTTATTAGCAGTCTACCTGCGGTCACTTCCTGATTCTGCCAGCTTGTGGCCTCTTGATGGCGCCATGTCCTCACTCATCATTCGAAGACACTCAGGCGCTTCGGTTGTTGGAGCTGGCTTTTGGATTGAGTAAAGTAAAATAAAGTAAATTATTATTGTTATTATTGTTGTTGTTGTATAAAGGCAATTTATACGTATATATATATATTTTTAAAAATAACAAGAAAAAATCTGTAATAATTTCACGGCACATGTTCAAACAAGTGTCACAAAAAAAGTGTATATATATTGAAATAATCATGATTTCGTCTCAGTTTACTAACAACTGTTGTATGAATGGCGACAGGTGTATACGCAGGTTAAATGTACCTTCTGCCATCTCGTGGAAGAGTATTTAATTGCTCTGCCTGTCACTATACATTACTAGCATAGATAGATGACCAAAGATAGATAATTTTGTTAGCTTAATAGCAGATGATGTTTTTTTTTTTCTTCGTTTTAGAAAAAAACAAGAAATCAACAACCAAGTCAACAAACAAAAACAGTCAGTTGCGTCAATTCAACCTTTGCGGATTACTATGACCTGGATGACTGACAATCTACACAGACATAAAGAAAAAAAACCTCACAATTTTTGGCAAGCACATTTGGCAACCTGTCAAGGCCGAGTCCTCCATTTATTTAATATTAGTGAGTGATGTGCAAACTTGCGCTGCTGTCACCAAACAACTGTAGCAGGAACAAACACACACAGCTGAAGGCAAGGATTGGCTTTATAGAAGTGAAGTGTGTGTTGTCCTGTTTTCATTACACCATCATTAACCTCACAGAATGACATCATGATCTGCACAAATATTTGTGTGACTGTGTCTCATCTGCGTCTGCGTACAGGAATTGTGCAGTTTGAAGTGTGGGGGCATCAAAGCTCTAGTTAATTACAGGCCTCAAAGGCTTGAATGTGAAGTAATGAGTGATGAATACTAGAAACGAAACACACGCACACACTGGCAGAACTGTAAGAGCCTGAGGTCATCAAACAACTATTAGAGCTTTGATCAGAGTGATGGGGAGTGATAATCTAGGGAATAAAGAGGAAAAATTTCTGAGTGTGATTGGTCCAATTCCAAAGGTCAATATAACGTGCTATTAATGGTAAATTGTCTTCAGTACAGTGTGGACGCTAGTTTAGAGTCTAATTAACATGCATTTTTTGGAATGTGGGAGGAAGCAGGAATACCCAGACAAAAACCACAAAACATGGGAAGAACCTGTAAACTCCACACAGGAACGCCAAAGCTGAAATTCGAATCCCGAACCACAGAATTGGGAGGCGGAGGTGCTTCAGCATTGACATGGAAAGTAATATTTAATCAACCAGCTAAATATAATTGATTAAGTTGAAGTCTATCAGTGACACCAATTGACACAAATATTTCAGTCAGTGTCTCTTTGGAGCACTCCAAATACACACAAACACACTGGAGAACGATACACACCACAAAAAGCATATGTAAAACTTTTGATTGGGGGTCCGATTAAACCAGTTTCCCAGGGGTCTTTGTCACTTAAACACAAAACCATCAAAGTTGGGGAAGAAAAAAAGACAGAAAAGGAAAAAGAAAGAAAAAGGAAAATGTTTTCGTGTTTCTATCACAATTCAAGCGCAACTAGGTGGTCCCTTGTAGTTTTCCAAATGTAGGTAAACTCAGGTGGGATTCAAACTCGTGTCTGCAGAAATCTCAAGTCACCGCCACTATGAGGACAGACAGTAGCTTCCACATTTAGTGACCTTTAGTGACCCTGGGCTGTCAGGTGTGCCCTTCATTGGAGCTAAAATGTAGCCTGAACGCAAAGATAATTAACTGCCTTTGAGGATGGATTAAAAAAACAAACAGGAAACTGGGCTAATGCATGACATGAAGAAAGTGTTTTGAACATTTCTCCATTTTTTTCTATGTAATGTTATTTATAGATTGGCTAATCTATTAGCCAATGAATAATTATTAGTCTCTTTTGCGTAAAAATGACAAGAATACACGTAACAAAGTTTATTCATGAATCTGTATATAAAACTCAACTGTATATAAAATATTTACCGGTAAATGGAAATAATTAAAAACAAACAATTTACATTATACAATAATGAAAAATATTTGCAATTATTTACGATATATACTTTTATTATTATTTACTATTACCTGCAAGGTACTCTGTCTTCGCTGTGATTTGTCAAATATTGAAGTCAAGGCAACATTTTTCCACTGTGATTGACCAAATGTTGTAGAGGGAGAAAATAAAGCTTAGGTTGTAGTTTACTCTGTAGGAGTGGGTTCGATTCCCACGTGACAACAATTTTTGGTGTTACCTATTGAACTGGTCAAAACAATGCAATGCTTGGAACCAGAAAATGCCACAAAATGAAAATGTAAATTTCCCCTCAAAATAATCTGTGCATTTATAGTGATTACTTCGCCCAACTAAATGGTACCGGTTCAGCAAACCTTTAACCAAAAAATTCAGGAATTCATCAGAATTAAATTGAATTATTTTTTTTAAATGAAGGGTCACATTTTTGGCCTGTATTAAACATGCCAGTTGTCGAATCATGCTCTAAAGTTTCGGTGTGGGTGAAGTAATTTAATTACATAAAAGTAATTTAATTACAATAAACTAATTTAATTACACTAAGTTAGCACCCATTAGTTCTGTCATGTTGGTTTGACCTGACTGATTGAGGCCTCTTTATACTCCTGCGCTTGCGCGGCCGACAACGGCCGCATTGCATCACGTGACCGACGAATTGGCCCGCGCGGCCCGTCTGCGTAGCTTGATGCGCACACAGAAAAAATTGTTGCTGCGCGTAGAACGCCGCAGAGATCATCTCTCATAATTGGTCTGTTTTAGTCACATGCTGTGATGACGTACTCGGCGTGCCCCTTGGTTCTCCATACCATCTACACCGCCGCCTTCTCGATTGATTTTGCAGCATAATTAAACGTATCGGCACGGTAGCCGACTGGTTAGAGCGTCTGCCTCACAGTTCTGAAGACCGGGGTTCAATCCCCGGCCCCGCCTGTGTGGTGTTTGCATGTTCTCCCCGTGCTTGCGTGGGTTTTCTCCGGGCACTCCGGTTTCCTCCCACATCCCAAAAACATGCATGGTAGGTTAATTGACAACTCAAAATTGCCCGTAGGTGTGACTGTGAGTGCGAATGGTTGTTTGTTTGTATGTGCCCTGCGATTGGCTGGCAAACAGTTCAGGGTGTACCCCGCCTCCTGCCCGATGATAGCTGGGATAGGCTCCAGCACGCCCGCGACCCTAGTGAGGAGAAGCGGCTCAGAAAATGGATGGATTAAATGTATCATCTGGTCATCTAGGTCCATTTGTTCTAGCAGACACTGTTCCACGGTCGCCATTGTTGTTGCTTTGTTCCTTGTTACTGAAAGGAAAAGAAAAACGGCTACTGGAAATGGCCCAAAAAAATGCTGAGGAAACACTACCCTATGGTGTCCTAGCCAATACCAGCCGTAGCGACACCCCCGACTTGGAGGTGAACTGCAGTACATTTTCAAAACTGCGCGCAAGGGTTGCGCTCGACTATAAAGGCTCGATATTATTAACGTGAGGGACAGCCACAGTAAAGGATAAGGTAATTTAAATGGACACATTGCTCCGTCTTGTGATCGGATCGGTTATCGTTTTTTTTAAACTCGTTGATCGGTGATTGGCCCCAAAAATCCTGATCGTGTAAAGCCTACTGGCAACCATAAAGCAGTTTTTTTTTTTAGGCACATGTTACAAAGCCAGGCGCAGGAATGATAATGCAGCAATGCAGCACTTACACCAGCTGCCTGCCAGCTCCAGTGAATTATATTGCCGTAGCATTACCACTTGCAGCATTTGTCTATATTTCTAATACAAAGAAGGAACCATTCAATACTATACAACATTTTCTGCATTCAATTTTGTGGATTCCGCTTACGCATTCCCTCTGCTTCCCCTCACTGTCTGAGTGTGTGTCGATCCAGTGCTACATGAAGCATACAGATTGCTGCTTTAGATGCACACGGTCAGCTAGCTTGCAGGAAAAGATCAGAAGAGGGAAAACATGCAAGTTAGCGCTTCTCCTTCCACCCCCCCGCCCACACCTCCGTCCCTCGTCGCTTCGTCTCGATTTATTCTCCCATCTGCTTCGTCTGGCTTCCCTTGCTCTTTAGCTGCATTTGCTCCTCATTCCTCCCACTCATCTGTCCGTCATTCGCATGTACCTTTCCCTTTCTCTACTCTGTCTCACACAAAGCCTTATTCTTCATGCATATTGTTTGTCCTCCACTTTTCACAACTGTTCTTGCCTCCTGCAGTTTGAGAGACACATGCGCACACATGCGCGCACACATTGCATAGCAGTACTGTGAACCCCTTGTCGCGGTCCTGGAGGAGATAAGTTTAGTTGGTTATGGAAGTAATGGAGAGTCTTTGCCACATGTACATGCTGCGCACTTCTTGTGCATTTTTTTTTCAAAATCAAATAATATGTAAGACATTTATTATTAAGGATCACAGTTTGTGGTATAGTTATGGTTTAAAGCAGGGGCCTTCAAATACAAATGCTATAGGGCCGCAAACAAATCAAAGGTCCATTTATCGAGGTGGGTCAGGTCACGTGCAATAATACTGTAATATTCAAAGCAACAAAACTACGCAGTTGTGAATACTCTCAAATTAAAGCTGGAAGTCTGCAGTTACGACACATTGTTTGTTTCATTACAAATCCATTGTGGTGGTGTTTAGAGACAAAAAGATGAGAACTGTGCCAATGTCCCAATATTTATGACTGACTGACTTTAGTTGAATAAAACAAAACATGTTTTTGCAAAACATGCAAAACAAACACACAGGAAAGGGTTAAGAAATTTTCTTTTGAATTTATTTTTATTTGTGTGTGTGCATGTGCATTTGTATTAGGATGTCCTCATGTCATGATAACCCCATATGAATCCCCTCAGGTGTTAGTGA
Source organism: Phyllopteryx taeniolatus (assembly GCF_024500385.1). Lineage (NCBI taxonomy): Eukaryota > Metazoa > Chordata > Actinopteri > Syngnathiformes > Syngnathidae > Phyllopteryx > Phyllopteryx taeniolatus. Next base: position 33,510,541 of record NC_084503.1, read on the forward strand.
ATCATCCTCCAAACAGCCATTAAAAACTCAGTAAAGGGCTTTGAGATCACACTCAATGCCACACAACTGGCGTCTTTTTCTTCACCGAACAGTGCACACACACACACACACACACACACACAGCCTCACAAACGGCACTACTGTAGATGGCAGTCGTGTTGGATAATTGTCTCGCTGAGCTGTTTGGCATTTTACGTCAGTGAATAATAATGGTGTGTTTGTGTTATAAGAATAAAAAGTCTTTATTGTCATCATATGGGCAGACACAACAATTTTGAAAGTTTAAAGAGCTTTGGAACAAATTAGCTCCATCCTGTCAACCTGTCTGCTAGTTTGTGTGTTTTGCTGCTGGTTATCTTGTCTTTGCCTGCTAGTGAGTCAAGACCAGATCCAGAATCCATTCACATTAGAGTGAAGCCTCCAAATTTCAACACTATGTAAAGACAAAAATGACAAACTTCTTGTTACACTTCATTGACAGTTAAGAATCTTGCAATTCATGAAGTTAGCTTATCTTCAAAGTCTATGAGGTTTTTTTTTTTATTTCACTTAAGGTTCATGAGCTTTTACTATACAAAGGTTAACTTTATTTAACACTTATTATAGTTCATGTTAAAATGTTCCTTAAAGTTGGCATGTACAGTTCATAAAGGTTTCATGATGGCGGCAGTTGGATCTTGGATTAATTCAGTTTCCTTTATTCATGCAAAATTAAATGTTTGAGAAGTTACCGAATCTGAGGTAAACCTGCTTCCGGAACAGATTGTGTTCCACATTTGAGATTCCATGGTATCAGGGCAGAAATTGTGCTCTGACTTCATCTCACTAAAGTGTTCACTTTGTGTGCATGCATTTATTGTCAACCAATATTTGGAGTCCAAACTTTACTATTGTTGCTGAATTTTAATCAGTTAAACAGCCAGTAACAGCATGATTGGTGTTGGTCCACAAGCACGTACAATTAATTAGTTATATTTGTTTATAATTAGCATGTATTATATGGCTGTCGTGTGAGTGAAAGTCGAAGCATGGCGCGCTAGCTAATTGGCCTGCAAATGAAAAAATCCACTCAGGCACAATCGGACAGCTCAGAAAAGAAGACCCTACAAATTAATAATCTAAAACACACGCATGCACAGAAGTTAGTCTCACAGCACTGTGCTCGATACTCTTGGGAAATTAATTACCATGCAGCGCACACAAAACACACACACGCAGAGACATGCTGAGGTAGGCCTAATTAGGCATCTGATACACTTTAAAAAAAAAAAAAACACTGTCGTTAAGTGCACACTTTTTAGGCACTTACATATTAATCCTGAAACCCAATGTCCATTGCATTTGTTTTCTCGTGCTTTCTTTCAGCGCCCCTTAATTTCTCAAAGCCCTGCTATTTATAAAAAAATAAAATCAAATTGCAATCAAAACACTACTAATTGTTTCGCTGTACAGATTGAACAATTGAAGACTGAGGCAGGGTGATAGTGTCCTTTAAAATTCAATGTTGGTAATGAAAGCCTTCTAATGTTATTCATGAGTTTTCATACTGTGCCAGTGTTCCAACCTCGGATCTGCCATCCACAAGACATCCCTTCATAAGGCAGCTGAAGAAGGCAGCAGGAGGGGGAGGAAGGAGGGCGTTGACGTGAGGGAAAGATGAAGATTAAAAGAGAGAATGTTGAGAGGGAGTGTAATAAAGGAAAATGGCCGAAGATGAGAGACGCACCACGTTGAAAATGATAACGGGCTCTGTGTGGAAATATGAAGTGACATATATATGCTCATCAGCAAGTTGAAGCAGTCCAACAGAGTTTATTTCGGTGTTATTTTCTTCTTCTATCTTCTTCTATATTTTTCCTTCTGTTATTGATTAGGTTGTCCTTATTTATACAAACAAACACAAAGCATTCCTGAATGCTGGTCAGCCTCCAATTTCTTCAGATTTTCTATTAAATTCAACAAATTTGACCAATAGGCTCCATTGTTATACTATGAAAACTAACTGTAAAGTCAAAGTTTTCAGTAACTTTGGGGATTTCACTGTCATACAAGTGTAAAAGGTTAACAGTTTACTGTTCACTGTAACATTAAATACAACCAATTAGGGGGACATAATACTGTAAAACGGCAAGCTAAGCTATTTAATAGGTGGAAATTAATATTACCTTTGTGCCTGAAACTCTACCTTCTGCACTGAAGTATTACAGCTATACAGTTTTTAACAAGACAAGCTTACTCATATGTATTTAACCCAACCTAGAAAAAACTTCCAGACTTTCAATCTTGAGGCGATATAATGTCGCAGGGCTCCCGGGGTTACGACACTTTGACAGTTCAGGTATCTAAGAGGGTTAACAGATTTGTTTTCAAGCTATTCTTAACACTTTAAATTGGTTAATAAATAATGCACAAAAACAACAGACATCGTGCGGTCATACCAATCGTATCGATATGTGAAAAAATATGAAATTGAAAGTATTTGGACATTTAGGGTTTCCGTCCGACAGCGACAATGTATTCTTCATCCTCTGGGGAAAAACTACTATTACTGCAGCTTAATGAACAGTTGTACACGTATGTATATATGTCTGTTATCTATATAAAAAACTTTAATGAATGAAAAATGAAATAATAAAATGTATTGTATGTGTATGTAAAATGCATTGCTTTCCTCCCAATTATTTCATTATTTCTGTATTTGAATTATAAATTTGGAGGTAAATGACTAAAGCTAATTGCAAACATTAATTTACAGAATAACTATAAATTCCATTTCTGACTTGGTTGCTCGGTTACACCTTTATCTCCTGTTAATCATGTTTAACATGAAAGAGGAATTGATTTTCCTTATTAAATGTCTTCCGAGTGACACCTGCTCGTTTTTTTTTTTGTTCTCACAGTGGTGTCGATTCCTGCAGACACAACACATTTACCTCACAGCAACATGACAGTCAATAGGGTAACACCATTCTCTGAGGGGAGAGCTGGCTTTAGTATTACATATTTGTCAATTTATTATTCCATAGGTGGTTCGTTTCCTACGTGGTCTATAGTGTTGGCTGAAACATTTCCCCCCAAAATGTTGTGATCAACATCAGTCTTCCTGTTTGTGTTAAAGATGGTGGAATTTCCTGCCGCCGCTGCCGGCTTGTGATGTGACTAGACGTAAAGTGTGTAACTTAAGTGAGGGGTTCTGCTGAAGCCGAGCAGAGCGCAGCTGAGTTTGGGTCTGTCTCAGCTCGCTATCTGTTGTTATTATTGCCTTGTGTCTCACGTTGCCGCCGTGGGTTTTTTAAACCGTGGGTGGCTTCTCAAGTTTCTGCTCCATCTCAGTTTGACAAGAATAGCTATGTTTTCAATAACCTTCAGCCCAGCATAGGCCTATAAATTTGAGATTGGAATGGGGGGCGGGGGGTGAAGGATGGTGATAAGTGACACTCTGAGGGGCAGAAAATGGTGTTGTTTTGGTTCCTTTTCATAGACTCTTGGAGCCAAATACAGCACTCGAGTTGAGTCCCACACCGATAGGCCCACAGAGGGAATGCTGAAGTTGTATGGCTAATGTTGGCATGCAAGAATGAAGATTTTTTTTTCTTCATATTATATTGTCGTTTAGCCCATGTGCTGTATTTATGACTTTTCAAAAACATGTACTTTAGGTACAATCAAATAAAGTTAAGACCATTTTTTTTATTCGCCTCTATACTGTCTATCTGTTAAAAATGATTAATATAATTGGTTGTGGCGGCACGGTGGCCGACTGGTTAGAGCGTCAGCCTCACAGTTCTGAGGAGCGGGTTTCAATCCCCGGCCCCGCCTGTGGTGGAGTTTGCATGTTCTCCCCGTGCCTGCGTGGGTTTTCTCCAGCCACTCCGGTTTCCTCCCACATCCCAAAAACATGCATGAATTGAAGACTCAAAATTGCCCGTAGGTGTGAATGTGAGTGCGAATGGTTGTTTGTTTGTATGTGGCCTGCGATTGGCTGGCAACCAGTTCAGGGTGTACCCCGCCTCCTGCCCGATGATAGGCTCCAGCACGCCCGCGACCCTAGTGAGGAGAAGCGGCTCAGAAAATGGATGGATGGATGGATGATTGGTTGTCACTATTTCCCATGACTGATTTTTTTGTTAAACTATATATGATAGCAATAAAATGCAGGGGCAGTTCTGTTTACTTAATAATATAATGAGGTGTTTATATGAATATAGCTTAATATGATTTTCATAACAGCTATCTGAGACAAAACTTAAATACGATGTGGCCTAAGATGAAAATGAGTGACACCCAAATGTACAGTTTGTGTATACAACCAATGGGATGTCTATAATCACAGATTTTAGACATATAATAACTGATTACCTTTACTATTGACTTGTTTATTTTGAGCGCTGTACTCATCTTAGTAGAATCTTACTTGACTATAATTACTGTAGGATGTCTGTTTCTTGTGTGCAGGCGTGAGACATTGCTGCGGTGCTCCCAGTGCAAGATGGCTCGCTACTGCAACATCACATGCCAGGTATAATACTGTAGTGTATACTGTATGAGTATGTTTTCTTCCGAATCTTTTTTGTTGAAATTATTCTACCATACAGAAACAAGGATGGGCTGACCATAAGAAGGAGTGCAAATGTCTGCGGATCATCCTTCCCAGAATTCCTACTGACTCCGTCCGACTGGCTGCAAGACTAATTTTTGCCTTGGTATGCTTTTGGAATCTTTTATTTTCCCCTCACGATTAGTCTTTCAAATTATGACACTGTTTGTCACTACAGTTTGGGGAGTAGATAAATCGACGCTGGTTGGTTTCCATGATTGCAACTCGCCATGATTTTCGCTAGGTTTCTCGTTCAGTCAATATGCACATTTACAAAACACAGCAATTAAAATTAAGAAATATTATCTGGTCATTGCTGTTCAAGTGTAAAAATCTTGTTTCACCCCAATAAATGGCATAATTCTTCTGTAGTGTAAGGTAAACTTATTGATAACTAGAAGCAACGTGACGATTGGCCGCCCACTTTTTGGAATAAAAAAAAAAAATAAATAAATGAATGGGCACTTCTAAAACCTCTAAAATCCTTCATAGCAAATTAACGCAAGAAGAAAAAGAAAAACCATTGATAACTAAAGTACATGACCTATTCTACTACCAACACTACTCTCTTCTCACAAATAATGTTCAATTGCATTATTTAAGTTTTATTTAGTTTTCAGGTAAGTAATTTTTGTAATTTATAGTATAATAATTTTAGTAATTTTGAGAAGTCGACTCGAAATATCGGCCCGTACGAACTTATCGGTGGATACTTTTAACTGCAATTTGTCAGCCGATTGGAAAAGGGGTTCCCCGAGTAGCAGATGAAACGAAAGGGGCGAGGAGTTATGATGAGAAATAATGACATTATAATGTTTTACTCTAATCTGAAGGCATTTTTTGACCAGATTTTTCTATAGGCAAGATCAGCCGAAAAGGTTCCCCAAAAAGGCATTGCCCCCCCCCCCCCCCCCCCCCCCCCCCCCTCCCTCCCAAAAAAACCCACAAAACCTCAGCCGATTTTCAAAATTCTTGGTGTGTTGTACTTAGGTTGAAGTCGCAATTATAGCCAGTCTTAGGATTTGGACAGACTGTAATTTTTGGAAAAGCTTTTTGGTTTTACCAGGTAGACTGTTTATTTTCTGTTAATAGTTTGTTTGGTTTTAATGGACTTCCCTAAGAGATGGATAACTCTCAATCAGAGGTAATGATTTTTATTTAGTTGGTAGTTCATTTCTCCTGTGTTAGTAGCTTTATTGCAGTCATGTTTGGACTTCAACAGAAGAAGACTCAAATGGCCTATCGGTATAACAAGAAATCCTTCTGAGTCCTGAAGATTGGAATAATTTGATGCTGCAAAATGAATGTTTTACATCTTACTCTTGTATCTTCTAGTTAAATCCTGAAAATAGCAGAAGTGAGGAGCTCTACTCGTTAGACGAACATGAATCACGTATGTTTTCCTTAAAAGACATCCATTTTGTGCGTATGTGTTTCTTTTGATACAGCACAAAACAACTGTGTTGTGTGTGTACACAGACCTGATCTGCATGTCTGAGCAGAAGAAACAAGGTCTATCTCAGCTGGCATCCATGCTGGAGTTATACTTAAAAGAGGAAGTGCCTGAACTCGCCCTGGAGATGACTCTGCCAGAGTCCTGCAGACAGCCTCTTGACCTGATAGCAAAGGTGGGCCAATGAAACACAAATACAATGAGTTGTTTGCTTTTGTGCATCTTGCAAACACAGCAACTCATAAAAAGCACTAAACAAGTCCAAAGAGATGTGCCTCTGTGCACAAAGACCCGCAGACCGCAACAAGCCAACTGTTTATCACGTTTAGCATCCACTGCTGTGCTTGGCTTGCACCTCAGCATATGTCCAAGATCGTCCCTGCATCTACGATTCGATCCCCGTGTGTCTGTGTAATCCTAGTACAACCTGGGGTCTGTTCTCACTAGAATTTAAACCACATTTCAAGGACGTGTTTGTCTGTATTGCATCTCTACCTCAGTCTACATGCATGACTAACATGCATGACTCCTCCAAGATTTTATGACTGCAGGCATTGTAATCAACACAAGACTGTGTTTTACTTGCCCCAACACAATGGTTGTATGCTTTGTGTACTAATTGAAAGCAGCCAGGTAAATTAAAGTGTTCTGACGTTAACATGAATGTGGCGAAACGGGCAACAGTCTGCCGCAAGCTACATAATATGGCAGTTCAACACCTGGAAACATAAAGTGCCATAAAAAAAGTATTGGTGCCCTGAAAAAGTATTAGACCCCTTCTCAAATTCTTAGATTTTTGCATACTTTCCCCACTTTAATGTTCAAGATCATCAAACAAATGTAAATATCAGACAAATATAACCCAAGTGACCTTAAAATGTTTTTTTTAAAAAGGTGATTTCAGTTAAAAAGGAAAAAAAAACTATTCAGTTACCTGGCCGTGTGTGAAAAAAGATTAATTGTGGCTAATCCCAATTTTGGGGTAATTTTCACTGATCACACCCAAGCCTGATTACCTCCAGACCTGTTCAATCAAAAAAATCACTTAAACTGAATCTGTCCCGACAAAGTCAAGTCGGCCAAAAGATCTAAAAAAAGCTGCAACAAAATGACACGATCCAGAGAAATTCCGGAACAGTCGAGAAACAAAGTAAGTGACATCTATCAGTCTGGAAAGGGTTACAAAAACAATTTCTAAAGCTTTAGGATTCCAGCGAACCATAGGGAGAGCCATTATCCTCACATGGAGAAAACATGGAACAGTGGTGAACCTTCCCAGGAGTGGCCAGCCTACAAATATTACCTAAGAGAACAGCAATGACTCATCCAGGAGGCCACAAAGGAACTCAGGACAACTTCTAAAAAACTGTAGGCCTCCCTTGCCTCAGTTAAGGTCAGTGGTCATGGCACAACAATAAGGAAGAGACTGGGCTAAAAGGGCATACAGGGCAGAGTTCTAATGCCAAAACCACTGCTGACCAAAAAAAACATAAACGCTTGTCTTACCTTTGCAAAAAAAACATCTGAATGATTCCCAAGACCTTTGTTTGAATATTATATGGACTGACGAGATGAAAGTTGAGCTTTTTGCAACGTGTGTGTCTCGTTGCATCTTGTATAAATGTAGCACAGCATTTCAGAAAAAGAACATACCAACAGTCAAACATGGTGGTGGCAGTGTGATGGTCTTAAACTGCTTTTCTCCTTCAGGACCCGGACAACTAGCTGTGATTGATGGAATCATGACTTTTGCTCTTTAACAGAAAATCCTGAAGGAGGATGTTCAATCATCAGTTTGTGACCTCAAGCTGAAGTGGACTTGGGTTCTGCAGCAGGATAACGATCCAAAACACACCAGCAAGTCCTCTTCTGAATGGCTTAAAAAACAAAAGGAAGGTTTTAGAGTGGCCGAGTCAAAGTCCAGACTTTAATCGGATTGAAATGCAGTGGCATGACCTTCAAAAGGCGGTTCATCCTCGAAAACCCTCAATTTTATGCTAAATTCAAACAATTCTGCGAGGAAGAGTGGCCCAAAATATCTCCACAGAGATGTGAAAGACTCATTGCCAGTTATAGAAAACGCTTGATTTTAGTTGTTGCTGCTGAGGATGGCCTAACCAGTTATTAGGTTCAGGGGGTCATTACTTTTTACACACAGCCAGGTAACTTTGAATAGTTTGTTTTTCCTTAAGAAATGAAATCACCATTTAAAACAGCATTTTAAGTTCACCTGGGTTATAGTTATCTGATATTTACATTTGTTTGCTGATCTTAAACATTAAAGTGGGGAAACTATGCGAAAATATACGAATTTGAGAAGGGGTCCAATACCTTTTCACAGCACTGTATATAATAACATTTTATCTTTAAGTTTTAATACCTGCAGATGTCTAATTATATGGCAAGTAACTTTGTTCAACTTGAGAACTACAGCTCACAGACCTGTTGGTTTGACAGCAGTCTCAGCATGTAGTCTCAACCATATCTCTGAAGATTTTTTTTCCATGTTCTTCCATAATTAGTTAAACATCATGGAGCTAGACGGTAAATGTGCTTTGGCATAATATCTTTGGTGAGATATGGAGAGTTAGTGTTTGGGGAGGGGGGCTTTATTGTGGATTGTGACGGCAGGAGAAGCTGCTGATTAAATGCGCTAAAAGATTCCGATGGGAACTGTGGCGTGTTTGGTGGAGAGGGAGGTGAGGAGTGAACAACACTCTTTAGATTAAAGGGAGAGAGGATGAAGAATGTGTGGGGAGATCACAAGGAGTCGGCGAGCGATTAAAAGAGCAGGAAACCAACCGTGTGTCACAACTGGACATGTAAAAAAGAGAAAATGAGGGATAATATCCTGGTGAGGGTGGCAATTTTTAAAAGGGTTCTGATGGAAAATGAAATGTAGATTATTTATTTATTTTTTTTACTAATTAAAATTTTAAGGAAGATATTTCATTTCCAAGGTACAAAACACAGAGGACCTGATTTACAAAGTTTACCAATAGCGAGCACTAAATTGGGCACGCTGTTGGTGGGTGTGTTTTGCCTGATTTACTAAAATTGCAATCTTTTATTGAGCTCTCAAACTGCGTTTAGCCACTCTAACAGATTGCGTGGGTTTTTTGGCAAAAAGTGTAGAAAAAGGGCTGCAAAACTATACAGTAGACATGAGACAAAAGTTAATAGTTGAAATCTTCCCTGCAAACTGCGTCAGCACAACATTCTCTTTTCATCTTTTTGTGGTGAGTTCAAGTACAGTATACAGTATATGTATAGGACCTCAGATAAGCAAGCGAGTTCTCCTGGGATAAGCCGTTTGTATCCGTGAGCCCACTTTATCAGGGAATTGTGGGTGAAGAGGACTACAGCCCAGCCTGTCATCTCAGTGGTGCTGGTTTTACACACAAAATATCCCGACAGCTTGTATTTAAAAGAGGGTTTTGGACACTTGAAAATTTAGGAGAGCACCACACGCGCAAAATTAATCACTGTCAATCAATCTATTTGGCTGAGTCAGTCAACTGATCTCCACCCAAGGAAGCATGCTTTTGAAACTACTGAGGGCAAAACTTAAGACTGAATGTCCAAAAACAGCTACCACAAAAGTTGCAAGGCATTGCGAAGTATCACAAAGGATGTTCCAGGCATTGAGGATTAACCTACCTATACACTATTGAACGTAGTGTAATTCTTCAGTTCATTAATACATCACTGTTTGATGAGCTACTTTTGAAATTTGTTTAGTTTATTTACTTCTTTTTGTTTTGTAGACGGGTTAATTGTGTCGTGCTTAGAGGCACTATGGACTTACAATTTGTTCTGCCAGCATTCCCAATATTTCTATTAAATCTATGTTGGCATGTTTCATGTCTCGTAAGTATGTATCCTCCCTCCTGTCGAGAACCACCACACGCTGATGTTTTTGCTGGTCAGTCGTACAAATCCCACCAACCCACATAGCCCCATTCATGTGTTTATCTCTCAGAGCTTCCACACCATATAATCCTATTACTGAAGCTGTGAAGATTCTGCTGGTGCTGTAACTTCCGTAAAGCACTTGTGTTACACTCACAGTGTGTAAAGTGTGTGTATGTGGAGTCATAGGCATTGTACTCTAAGTGTTTAAGGCTATTCATAGACCATTTAAGGCATTTAATGTCACTCCGCCTCTTGTTTCTCGACATGGAGAGAAGAGCCAGTCTAAATCCTCTTATCAGGAGCATTGAATGGTGCCATGTTTTTATTGCACCTCACAAGTAATGTCATCTTTTTTTAATGCTGAATGCTATTCTCCAACAAAAACATGCTACACACTAAAAGTTCTGATAGCAAATTAGAGCAATTTCTGTTGGTCCAATGGATTATCAGAGAATAGAACACAACCCCACAAATTTGTAGTGTCTAACTCTTACCTAACTTTGTCTAAGTCCAAACACTTTGGTTCTTGGACAGACAAGATGGACAAAAAAAAGACAAGAAAATCTGTGTCACTGATAGAATGACGTTGCTTATTTAACACTTACTAGGCATCCATTCAAATGCACTAATCCATGTACTGCTCAGAGTCTCTGGGGGCATATTTACATTGATATCTGGGGATTGCCATATCGGATATTCTGTGATGTTTTTTGGGATATTCTCTAATGTTTTAATCTCTTTCTTTGGCATTTCATCTCAGCAAGAGCATCTCTCTGCATTAATGTCTGAGGCCTAATGTGTCGTGTTCTCATTTCAGTTGCAAGAAATTGTAATTATTAATCAGCAGTGGCTTTAGCAGGGATGCTCAGACTTCCCTCTCCCCAGCCACTTCCTCCAGCTCTTCCGAGGCGTTCCCAGGCCATCCGAGAGACATAGTCTCTCCAGCGTGTCTTAGGTCGTCCCCGGGGTCTCCTCCCGATGGGACGTGCCCGGAACACCTCACCGGGGAGGCGTCCGGGAGGCATACGAATCAGATGCCCCAGCCACCTCATCTGGCTCCTCTCGATGTGGAGGAGCAGCGGCTCTACTCTGAGATCCTCCCGGATGACCGAGCTTCTCACCCTATCTCTAAGGGAGAGCCCGGACATCCTGCGGAGGAAACTCATTTCAGCCTGTATCCGGGATCTTGTTCTTTCGGTCACGACCCACAGTTCGAGACCATAGGTGAGGGTAGGAACGTAGATCGACCGGTAAATCGAGAGCTTCGCCTTTCGGCTTAGCTCCTTCTTTACCACAACGGACCGATACAAAGTCTGCATCACTGCAGATGCTGCACCGATCCGCTTGTTGATCTCCCGTTCCATTCTTCCCTCTCTCGTGAACAAGACCCAAAGATACTTGAACTCCTCCACTTGGGGCAGGATCTCATCCCCGACCTGGAGAGGGCACGCCACCCTTTTCCGACTGAGGACCATGGTCTCAGATTTGGAGGTGCTGATTATTAATCCATGAAAATAATATACTTGCAGAGATGGAATGTGTGGCGCCTCCTTCAGTTAAAACAAGGTGAACATCTTATGCTTCTGATGATTTTTATTTTTTATTTTAGTGAACTAAAAAACATGAACTTGTTAATAATTGGCCTTGAGAAGTCAGCTGTGCTCAGCTTCAATCTCTCATCTCTCTTTCTTGCTCGCTCCCTCTCCTTTACTGTCAGTGAGGCATCGACAAGTAGTAAAGTTTTGGAAAAAAACAACACGGACATCACAACTTACACCAATACAGGCTTGTTTGACTTGGGAGATTCCACTTAATTTGTTGAACACATCAGATCAGGCTATGCTTCTTATATGCTCATTATTTTCTTTCCTCGGATCTAATACACAGTACTTTATATGATAAAACACAACCTCCTTTTAGCTGCTAACATTGTATATCTAAGCCAATGGCTCATTGATTGTAGAAGTGACAAATATTCAAGTCTTGACTTGGGTCATAGTGCCCTTCTCTTTGTAGGTTTCCTGACATTGTTCTTCTACACTCTCTGACACGACTCATTACTTTCCTGTTGGGCTCTTTGACAGGTTGGCGCAGTGATGGTTCTTTACGACTGCCGATCTGCATATCTTTTTTTCTGAAAAGCTACCGGACTGAATCTATTGGTGTGTCTGACTCCCTGCTCTGTGCACCACCAGTATATGTCTCCCATTAAAAATTGATGTAGCCTGTATTTTTCAGCAGTGCAAATTGTGGATCCACCGCTGAAAGATGTGTCTCGTGCTTTCCAAATTGTTAACTGCAGTGACTGGCATGCAACACAACTCTCTGCGGTAGAATCATCACACACGTAATTTGGAGGCCATGCTTGCCAACAATGGGATGAATTGACTTCCTGTGGGTGGTTTCCATAGTAACTGGCCAAAACAATTACCTCAGGCATATTTACATGAGCTATTTCAAATACTGTGTTTATAGTCTAGCTGTGAACAATAATGTGCAAAGAGGAAGTTGTAAATGGTGTTTGGCCACCATTGGGGGGCACTGTGATTGCATGCACCGGTTTGTTCTGTTGGTGAGAAGAAGTGCAGAAGTCTCTGGGTTTTTGCAGATTCTTGATTATCGCTTTTATATTCCAGCTTTCCAGGGCATCCCTACAATATCCATTGTCATTCCCTCCTCATTAGTTATCGCAACACACACACACACACCTACCTCTACAATCTATCGATCAACAAACTGTATTGTAAGTGTTTTTCATACAGAAAAACTGCGATGTGACGCTATATATCTTAGTGTGGTATAAAACAGTCTACCGTATGATATAACCCTCTATCGTTTATATTGTTGTCGTTTTTTATGTGTGGGGTATTGGGTTATCTGTGTTGCTACACTAATGTAGTGTCCGAGGGAGTAACACAGCAGTCGCTTTTTTTTCCCACATAAAATATGTTCTGTAAATAAATGGAGAAAAGATCTGAGAAAATGTATTAAAATTTTGTCATTTTAAGGAAAAATATTATAATTCTGATCTGGATATATATTTTTATCAGGATATAAAATTACTAGGCTTTACACGATCAGAATTTTTGGGACCGATCAACAATTTAAAAAAAAAAAAAAAAACAACCGCTCAAGATGGAGCAATGTGTCTATTTAAATGAGTTGTTCATTTACTGTATATACTTGTGTACTGTATACACACCCTATGCGTAGCTTCAAAAATATCTTGTCAGGTCATGTATTCTAATCAGTCAGGTCAAACCAACATCACAACATGACAGAAATAATGGGTGCTAACTTACTGTAATTAAATTATTGTAATTAAGAAAAGTCATTAGTGCGGCAAAACAGACAACATGCTTGCTCAACCCTCTTCTTGGGAAACTGTTTTTAATCTTAGGACCTTCAATCTTAAATATTATCAATGTAACCCTCTCTAACGCTGTACCCACAGCTTTCAAGAAATCTGTTATTCAACCCTTACTCAGAAGACCCAACCTTGACCCTGAGAGTCTTTACAATTACAGTGTCAAATCTCCCATTTATTAAAAAAAATAAAATAAAAAATCTTGAAAAATTTGTAGTACAGGCGGCACAGTGGTTAGCACGTCTGCCGCATGTCCTCCCCGAGCCTGCGGGGGTTTTCTCTGGGTACGGTTTCCTCCCACATCCCAAAAACATGAGTGGTAGGTTGATTGAAGACTCTAAATTGCCTGTAGGTGTGAATGTGAGTCCGAATGGTTGTTTTTGTTTATATGTGCTCTGCGATTGGCTGGCGACCAGTTTAAATGGTGTTTGGCCACCATTAGGGGGCACTGTGATTGCATGCACCGGTTTGTTCTGTTGGTGAGAAGAAGTGCAGAAGTCTCTGGGTTTTTGCAAATTCTTGATTATCGCTTTTGTATCCCAGCTTTCCAGGGCATCCCTACAATATCCATTGTCATTCCCTCCTCATTAGTTATCGCAACACACACACACACACACACCTACCTCTTCAATCAATCGATCAACAAACTGTATTGTAAGTGTTTTTCATACAGAAAATAATGCAACTCAAAGCACTTTACATGAATTAAAAAATATATAATTAATAATAAATAAATCAACCCCACTCACCACTTGTCCACAGGACACACACACACACACACGTGAAAAACAATATCGTCTGGTAACAAATGAGGAGTTTAACATTGTATACTTGAACTGTTCACTATGTTTAACCATGTAGGTCGTTACAGTGAGTAATGTATGACTGGCAGCGTTTTATGCCATAAAATCATTCTTTATGCTAATGGGCGCCGCTTCTACAACACACCACAACAGTGCGCCACAAACACACTCTTGACACATGGGAATGGAGTAATGCTACTGTCTCATTACTGCTCTTTGTAATCCCAGGGGAGTAATGAGGGAGAGAGGGATTTGTTTTTTTGTGTTGGATTTTGGTAGTATGTATATATACATGTGTGACGCATTGTTTTGGCATGCATGTTGAGGCTTTTTTACTATGTGCTGCACACTGTGGTTTATATTTTCTTGTGTGTGTGCACCAGGTTCTGTCAGTTGCATGATTGTGTGTAGCTTCAGGGTTGTGTGTGTGCATGCGCGCGCGCGTGTGTGCACATGTGTGTTTGTTGGGCAAACTACAATGGTGCAATAAACAGTGACAGATGAGATCTGGCTGAAGAATCTTTTATTGCTTCCCTAAAGCAACTTTCTCTTGTGTGATTGTGTGTGCGTGCATGTAGCTATAGTATATGTTTGTTTATTTTGTTTCAATTACTTTTTTATTTTAGGAAATTAGAAAAGAGGGAAGTTTCTGGACTGGTGTCACAAAAGATATATTTCAAACCCAACTACAAGTTTTCCCCTTCCACACACTTCATCTGCATTTACATGACTATATCTCTAAATGTGAAAGGAGGGTGTGCGAACGTATTGTTATGCTGCATCAGCTTCCGCCGCACCGAGAGCCATTGCTCTCGCCGGGCCAACATGTCGCCACACAAAGTCAGCACACACATAAATGACTCCATGTGCTCTAAATAAGCTCCTCTGCGTCATGTTTCCTTTGTCTACTTGGCTTCTTTCCGCCCGACAATCATTTATCTACGTCACTGACATTCCATCATTTCTCCTCTCCTTGTGGGGCCAAGAGTCTGCAGCCAGGATGCTGTGGTCACATGTCTGACAAAGACTGATGGAAGAGTGAGATAAAGCTATTATTAAAAGACACCTCTTGTTCATGCAGTTGTAGTCAAGTTTTGTATGGGTTAAAAATTTAAACTCTAAACTTGTACTGAAAATGATATTTCCTTCTTGAATTTGATCTAAGGGTTGAATAGTTGAAGGATTATAAACTGATGTTGACATTTTAGACAGAGCAACTAGACTCTTAATTGTGCTTTTATCCACTCAAGTGTTGAAATGTATGAGGATATTGGGAAGCTGTGGGGTGCATTGTGGCCATCAACATCTAGAAACACCTCATTATGCACTCCAAACTAAAACTCTTTTATCCATCCATCCATCCATTTTCTGAGCCGCTTCTCCTCACTAGGGTCGCGGGCGTGCTGAAGCCTATCCCAGCTATCATCGGGCAGGAGGCGGGGTACACTCTGAACTGGTTGCCAGCCAATCGCAGGGCACATATAAACGAACAACAATTCGCACTCACATTCACACCTACGGGTAATTTAGAGTTTTCAATTAACCAGAGTGCCCGGAAAAAACCCACGCAGGCGAGAACATGGAAACTCTACACAGGCGGGGCCGGGGATTGAACCCAGGTCCTCAGAACTGTGAGGCACACGCTCTAACCAGTCGCCCACCGTGCTGCCAGAATATAATGTTATTACAGGTATTTTTAATAAGAATACAAAAGTATGAGGAAATTATTAGGAATATTACAAGAAAAAACTTGACTTAACTTTTAAAGAATAAAGCCAGAATATTCTAATAATATATGTTTAAGATGTGCATGAGGAATTAAGAGTCAATAATATTAGCAGCTAAGATAAGGACGGTTGAAGAGATTGTCTGTAGAGGCTACAGTGCAAGTAAATCCATATTAGACATCGGCCGGTATCACATTCTGATGGTACGATAACCGTGACTAAAAATATTGCGGTATTACGGTATCACAGTACTGCAAATACAGTTATGAATTGTATTTTTGGGAAATGTTTGGGTAAAAAATGTTTTTCCTTTGAATGCATTCCGTATGTACATTAGTAAAGGAAATAAACAATTGAATTTTTTCAAAATCAAGTCAAAATGTAGTACAACAGTAAAAGTAGTTATTTCTTAGAATATAATCAACATAAATGAACACTTTTGTGATAGGGTCAATCGAAAGTGAGCAGTATTAATTTTTTAAATGCAGCATTTTTTTTTATCCGGCTTATGTATTGGATCTTATAAAATGTTCCAATATAACTACAGTAATGGTGTGGCCAATGAGTGTCGATTTAACAGTTGCCAAATTTTTGTTTGTATGTTCCTTGCAGTTTTTTTAAATTTTGAATTTTTAATTTTTTTTCAATGGGGGCGGCACAGTATATGACTGGTGAGCACAGTATATGACTGGTGAGCACATCTGCCTCACAGTTCTGCGGACTCGGGTTCAAATCCAGCCTCGCCAGTGTGGAGTTTGCATGTTCTCCCCGTGCCTGCGTGGGTTTTCTCCGTATACTCTGGTTTCCCCCCACATCCCAAAAACATGCAGGGTAGGTTAATTGAAGACCCTAAGTTGGTGTGAATGTGAGCGCGAATGGTTGTTTGTTTCTATGTTCCCTGCAATTGGCTGGCGACCAGTTCTGGGTGTACCCCACCTCTCGCCCGAAGATAGCTGGAATAGGCTCCAGCACGCCCGCGACCCTAGTGAGGATAAGTGGAACAGAAGATGAATGAATGTTTTCAATGAGGCAGCACGGTGATCTTCTGAACTGCCTCGCAGTTCTAAGGTTTAGGGTTCAAATCTCAGCTCTGGATTTCTCCCCGTGCATGTGTAAGTTTTCCTCTGGTACTCCGGCTTCCTCCCACATTCCCAAACATGCACGCTAGGTTTGTCCATAGGTGTGAATTGTTGTTTGTCGATGTGCCCTGTGATTGCCTGGCGGCCAGTCCAGGGTGTGACCTGCCGCTCGCCCAAAGTCAGTTGTGTCCAGCCCACCCACGACCCTATTGGGGATAAGCGCTATAGAAAAAGGGAGGATGGATTTTCTTTCAGTATATTTGCAAGGAATTAAACAAGAATGAAACAAAATAAGTAAGTGCATAGATCATTTTACACTTGAAACTATGCAAATCCCGGGATGCACATGTCTGGAAACAATGAGTCACAGCCCTGGAACAAGGAGTCCCTACAATTTATCGTCACGGAATGCAGATGCCGCAATCCCACGCTTTATCACTGTTCGTGCTTCGCTGTCTCACTATATTGCAGATTAGTTTTTTTTTATTACAGTTAGTCTATTTTTTTTATACTTGTTTGTACAATATATTTGTGTTATCCATTCCCCTCGTTCTTTGACTTTGAAGTCCAAATAATAACTTAAGTTCACACTGACCAAAAACCATCTGTCTTTTAGTTGTCCACAAGCAGACGATTGAATTAGCCGATAAGATATACATGAAGGAACAATTCTTAAAGAAATTAATAGGCCATTAAAGATAAAATGTATTTATTGACTGACAAAACCAGCAATAAATCTTCCTAAAATGTAAACAGAACATTTTAATCTCTCTTTTACTGAACCAAGACATCCGGGGAGATGCAAAATGCTCTAACAATATATTTTGTCCATCATTTTCCATTTTGAAGGACCACTTGTATTTTTACCAATATAGACTTCTTGTGCCGAGTCAAACGGAAATTAAAAAAGTAGAAGATATCAAATCATTGTGCACACTTTAATTCCTTATTATTGTAGAGCTGTTTATTTATTTATTTATTCAACAAAGGCATTCTAATATGGCAAAACATCCAATCACTGTTTTCTTTAAATGAGATAATGAAACTGCATGTACAGCACAGGTAAGTCATGGTTCACATTCATATGCTCACATATTCTCTCGGTAAGCAGCATTTTCCCAGCTAATTCTCTCTGTGTTGGCGTTATAGTCATATAGCTTGTGCAAGCACATCTTTGTGTAGGCGCAATTCACTTTGCAGTCAGATGTGGAGTAGATCTGCAAGGGTGACTTAATGTTTGCGTGTAGGAGTAATTTATTCTTCATAATTATTTGCTAGCTGTTAAATACAATGCAGACACTCAAACTTGATGGCCTTCACAAATGGCCAAGTTATCACTCTCCTAACATGATACACAGAAGAAATCATATGCTGAAGTGCAACTGACTTTCTGCTCAATTAATTGCTCATATTTTATTTTGAAGGATGGCACTACCGAAATAGCTATGTGGGGGAGGAGTCGATAAAAACTGTTAGGTAAAATGGTAGTCACTCAAAAACCCGTCGCTATTGACGTTTTTTCCAATGGCAAGCATGCCAGGTAGAGCTGTGCGATGTGACGCTATATATCTTAGTGTGGTATAAAACAGTCTACCGTATGATATAACCCTCTATCGTTTATATTGTTGTTGTTTTTTATGTGTGGGGTATTGGGTTATCTGTGTTGCTACACTAATGTAGTGTCCGAGGGAGTAACACAGCAGTCGCTTTTTTTCCCCACATAAAATATGTTCTGTAAATAAATGGAGAAAAGATCTGAGAAAATGTATTAAAATTTTGTCATTTTAAGGAAAAATATTATAATTCTGATCTGGATATATATTTTTATGAGGATATAAAATTACTAGGCTTTACATGATCAGAATTTTTGGGACCGATCAACAAGTTTATTAAAAAAAAAACGCTCAAGATGGAGCAATGTGTCTATTTAAATGAGTTGTTCATTTACTGTATATACTTGTGTACTGTATACACACCCTATGCGTAGCTTCAAAAATATCTTGTCAGGTCATGTATTCTAATCAGTCAGGTCAAACCAACATCACAACATGACAGAAATAATGGGTGCTAACTTACTGTAATTAAATTATTGTAATTAAGAAAAGTAATTAGTGCGGCAAAACAGACAACATGCTTGCTCAACCCTTTTCTTGGGAAACTGTTTTTAATCTTAGGACCTTCAATCTTAAATATTATCAATGTAACCCTCTCTAACGCTGTACCCACAGCTTTCAAGAAAGCTGTTATTCAACCCTTACTCAGAAGACCCAACCTTGACCCTGAGAGTCTTTACAATTATAGCCCAGTGTCAAATCTCCCATTTATTAAAAAAAATAAAATAAAAAAATCCTGAAAAATTTGTAGTACAGGCGGCACAGTGGCCGACTGGTTAGCACGTCTGCCGCATGTCCTCCCCGAGCCTGCGGGGGTTTTCTCTGGGTACGGTTTCCTCCCACATCCCAAAAACATGAGTGGTAGGTTGATTGAAGACTCTAAATTGCCTGTAGGTGTGAATGTGAGTCTGAATGGTTGTTTTTGTTTATATGTGCTCTGCGATTGGCTGGCGACCAGTTTAGGGTGTACCCCGCCTGTCGCCCGAAGATAGCTGGGATAGGCTCCAGCACGCCTGCAACCCGTGTGAGGATAAGCGATACGGAAAATGGATGGATGGATGAAAGTACTTCACGCACACCAAAATCTTAGAGCATGTTTCGAAAGAACACCGGTACAACCGTTAATGCAAGCACTAGCTTGCTAGGCTACATTACGTTTGTTGCCTGCTTGCGAGCCTTATCGTATTAAAAGTACGTGAACATACCTCAAGCAAGCCTTGATTTAAAAAGTCCTCTCCCGAGCACCGGTGACCACCAGCACATAATAATACACACGACGCGATTGATTGCTGTTGTCGTGGCCGTGATAACGAGTGTATACGGTCGCGTTTGAGTTGACAAGATAAAGCCCAGTGATAGTAAAAGACGGGATGCGGTGGTATCGGAATACAAGATTTTATTGCAGTAGTCTGACAATCGTGAAAGACCAAATTTGTCTTGTTGTCTGATCCAGCCATTACATGTCGTCTGTCCCACACTGCCGACATGTTTTTTTTTTTTTTTTTTTTTTTTATAAAATAACTTTATTGGCTGTTAGATATTTACAGTACTACGTCAAAAGACACACGACAAGGCTAAAAAATAAATCAGCTTTTGGATTCAAATATACTGTACACGATGGCAATGCGGAGTAAATGTCTTTTGCGGAGCCGATCAATGACGTCATATAAAATGTTGTCCATATTGCGCAGTACTAATGCCAGGTACTATGTCAAATACCTGGTGGGCTGGGATTGTAAGTGTGCCAAGCAGATACCACTAAACCACCACAGGTAGCTCAATAATCGAGCAGATTTGTAATCTCTGTCATTCTAAAATATGAAGATCTGGACGCTGCAGAGGAGTATTATACTCCATAGCCCCCACTTGCAGCGCCTTAGTCTTCTCTGGAATCATAGTGTTTGTCTCCTTATCGTGGCCATCATGCACATGTGGAAGTAAATACAGGAGACCCTCGTTGTCCTCCACCGTTTGTTAGTGTGTCGCTGTCCGACTGATGCTTTCAATGTGGTGTGATTTTTGCAGAAGTAATTTGAAGTGGAAAACCAGGCCAGAAAATAGAGCTAAACCAGTATTATTCAGTGGAAAAGCAACTTTTAGTGTCTCCTAAAAGTTGGTGCTATTTGTGTTAGGTCCATAAATAATGTGACATCAAACCTGCACAACACTGAATTCAGGTATTCATTGAATACACAGTGACATGGTAACATGATAATATTTTCCATAAACAAGAAATACAAACTGGCATCCAGATCAATTGTATTTTACAACCTGTTTTCATATTCTTCCCAGTCTGTTCCTGTTGTTGCACGGAAGCTACGATTCCCTGTTGACAAAAAAGCTGTAGTTGGCTGTCTTGTTTCACTCTTGGCACCACACCACTACTCTAACCAAAATTGTGCAAATGTTATTTTGGTACCGTTCATAACTTTAACAGTTGAATCGCTGACCCTTATTGGACCGAACTGCTGAGTCCCAGTGTCTATATACTTGTATGCGGTGTGTGAAGTCATTACAATAATCCTGGTGAGAACTTAGGTCGCTAACATTTCCTTGGCTTTGCCATTGTGGCTAGCAGCCTAATTGGCTTAGGCTTTGCGTAATCACGCACACTCATAGCCACATGCACAGCTTAGTGCAGGTCCATCATGAATGAAGTCAGACAGTATAATAGGAAAGGAGAAGAAAAATCATATTTAATTGATTTTGATTGGCTGTGTGTGGGCTTACAAGGAGGGAGTGGAGGTTAGAAAATTAGAAGTTTCCGAGTGGTTAAAAAAGAATGGGTGTCAAATGTGAATTTTAAATGCAAATCTGGATGTCATTTTTAATTCCACACAGTCATTTTCATCAGAAATATGCTGGACTTGTTGATACTGGACTATTGTGTTTTGTTGTGTTTGGGGGCGGCGTATCACTTAATGGACAGCTTTTGGCTCCAGCTGCAACAGCCACTCTGTTTCTCGTCTCTTTTGTCCTTCCACAGACTTTCTCTCTGCGCTGTTCTGCCGCCACACCATTTAGAGTGATTACTGTACTACGCGCTTGTTTAGACGGATGGAAACAGGGATAGAGGCTGATCCAATACCTAAGTGTGCATGTTTGTTATTATGTCTAATTTACTGCGTGTTCTCCAGAGGGTTGTGCCAGAAAGAGATTTCTAAGCTGCAGTGCGTTTTTCTCACCTATTCTCCATGTATGTTAACTATACAATTCAGGGAAATAAACCCACAAATGCTGTTCTAGGCAAACAGAGGCAAACAGAAATGATGCTGCCTCTCATCAAGGATTAGTAACACAGTTTTACGATCATAAAACCAAAGACTAATTAATTCTATAGCCGTTAAAAGCATACGTCTGTCCTGTTGGGGTTAATACATTGATATATTTAAAGTAAACCACTGGCCATATTTTAGAATGTTATTTTTTGTAAGGTTTTCACAATTAGCAGTAATAGTTGTGAATATTTTATTCCAAGCTACTCTTTTCCTTCTGTATTCTTGTGGTTCACCAGGAGCGTGGAATTGTTCACCGTTAGTAGCCTACTTCAATAAGCGACGAAAATGGAATCTAATCCTTGGCCTTGACTGAGGTCTCCACTCTACTGAGCATGATTTTAGTTTTTTCACAGCAGGGTCAGTGACCTGAGCTGCTTATCGCTGAGGTTGCTAAGCAACGACTCATTTCTTTAACATTTTCTTCATGTAAACATATTTGTGGCGTGTTAATTATTATTTTTTAGTTCTAGGTATTAAGCAATTAACCTCTTATAAGCACTCTCTTGGCCGTGACATTGTGCCAGTCAAGATTTAAAAATAATAGCATCTAATTCTCTGTTCATGGTCGTGTTCAGCAGCAAGGACACATTTTTAAAATTTTTACATGCATAAATTCATCGTATGAAAGGTTTTTATTTTCTCCCCTCCTGATCCTTCGCAGGGTGATTTAACAGGAAACAAACAGGGTTTTTAGACAAAAGCTTATTCTTACATGAGCATATGTCTTATTAGTAATGTGACAAATGGCCGCCATCTTTGTGGAATTTTCCATAAAACATGGAATGAACACTTCAAACACCTCTATAATCCATCCATCCATTTTCTGAACCGCTTCTCCTCACTAGGGCCGCGGGTGTGCTGGAGCCTATCCCAGCTATTATTGGGCAGGAGGCGGGGTACACCCTAAACTGGTTGCCAGCCAATTGCAGGGCAAATACAAACAAAACAACCATCGCACTCACAGTCACGCCTACGGGCAATTTCGAGTTGTCAATTAACCTACCATGCATGTTTTTGGGATGTGGGAGGAAACCGGAGTGCTCGGAGAAAACCCACGCAGGCACGGGGAGAACATGCAAACTCCACACAGGCGGGGCCAGGGATTGAACCCCTGTCCTCAGAACTGTGAGGCAGATGCACTAACCAGTCGCCCACCGTGCCCCTCCATAACAAATAAATTCACAAGAAAAAAAATTGATTACTGTAGTATACGACTTATTCTACTGCTCACACAGCTCTTCTCACCAATAATGTTCCATTTGCGCTAGTTAAGTCGAGTTTTAGGTGCAAATGACTTTGTGGCTTTTTTTGCAATACTTCTACTTTCATTCGTAGCAGTAAAACTCCAACAGTGGTTCACTTCTTTTTACACTATAATGATTGTGACTTTGACCTTGACTTACAAATTTAATTTGACCGATAAATAGTTTGTAACTCAGTTTACTGGTATCTCAAATTGTGAGTGTGATGCAGGATGATGGGCGGATGTTGTGGTGCACTTGTAAATCAAGGTGTCACTGTACTGTATTGACTGATTAACTTTACAGTTTAGCAATCCTTTGGCCCTAATGTACTGTATATGTTGTGTTAGTGTTATGCCCATGTACTGCATATAGGAACAACTCCAATCTTATCCTTGTTTACAGAATAATATACTGTACATGCTAAATCCTGAAAACTTACTATCCTCTTTTTCAACACAGTAAAGATTTCTATAGATAAGAGAAGGACTCCTGCCATTAGAAAAAAAAACGTATGCTTGCTATAGGTACATAATTCATGTTCGAAGCAGACTTGCCACGCTGATGTGTGAACAAAAAGCATTTGTTTCTAATCTTTTCATAACAGTGTGTGTGTCCTGTGGGGAAAGGTTCGCCAGATGGCTACTGCTAATAGCACATTTTCATTTTTTTTTATTTGCTTCCCTTTTGTAATTTTCAAGGTTTTATTGAAAATTCATCCACACATTCAGGCGGCCACTCCTCACACTCATGATAATCAATAATATCTCTCTCCTATTGGTAGAACTTAGTACGTATAAGTTGAGTGTTTCAGCAGTCAGACAAAAGTAGATACTTGGCAAAGCATTAGGGTTCATTTGAAATGTGACACTTTTCAGACCTTTACAGTACACTGATCGTTATGTCCAGAATGATGCAAAGCATGTGTAAACTGGGTCTTGTGTTCTTTTCCTATTGATAATTTCATGCAGCACATATCGAGGCCTCTCTAAGGCAGATACACCAGCAGAACACAAACTGTAGAAACCCAGTTTGTCATTACCGGTAGAAATGAATTCACACCACACTATAGTGGATGACGGTTCATCACGCTGTAGCAGCGTCTGTGCATTCACACAAAACCAAAGTAGGATATTCAAAGGACAACAAAAAAAAGTCTGTGTGCAGGCGTACACGCTGTTTCTTTTTACAAAGTGGAATCCCCAATTACTGGCATGCATATTATACCATTATTAGCTGTTTTTCCAGATCTGTGTGAAGGGGAATCATTTTGAAAATCATTGTTGTATAACGTATGCTTAGACCACATTGTTATAATGAGACTTTATTAACTTTATTCATGGATTTTTTTTCATTTTCCTTTCCTTCCCAAAGGCAAAAACTGTTTTAATAAATTTATTAAGTTTGAGTAGTGGTCAATATGAGTGTTAATGGTTGTTTGACTATCTTTGTCTATATGTCCCAGGGTCCGAAATACTTCTAATTTTCTTGAATAGCAATTATTGTTATACAAAATTATTTTCATATAGCAATTGCTGAGATTTGTGTTTTTTGACATGCTGTTTTGGGCAGTAATTTGAATAAAAGTTCCACTAAGTACTAAATCACTGTCTAGTTTTTTTTCTTTTCCACCCTGAATTTGAGGCTCCCACTTTGAACGTAAAACGAAAGCACGTGGGGCTTTCCACCCAGTTTTCAACCGTTCATGAGCTTGGCATACAGTATTTTCCTCCTTCCCTCTCTCATACGCCCGTGCTGGCCATTAGCGAGTTATGGAAAAGCATCAATAAGTGCTGTCTTGTTTGACAAAGACTCTTAAAGCCTGGAAAGTATCCAACTAAAGAACGCCTGCATCGTCACTCCTTTTATTCCCGTCCGGAATATAAATGAGATTCCTCAGGGTTTTTGCCTTTCATTTGTCTCTCATCTCCGTCTTTGCTTGCACAACCACAGCAAAACAGTAATACACGTTCTATTCAGCGACACTGTTTTACTTTAAATGTGAGAAGTTTCCTTAAAAAAACTAATCCCACCCTACACAAATTATATTACATCCATCCCATAATGAAAAAGACAGTTTTTCTGGTGTGTGGTTGTAGTTTTGTGCAAGGAATTGCCCTCCCACGGTTGTTGTGCGAATCTCAGTTGCAGTTTGTAGTGATAGTTTCTCTTCTCACCATTCTAATGACCATTCACACTGTGCTTCCTCCTGTTAAAAATCAACAGCTAATCAGTGAGGATGCAGATGTTAGTTTCCATTCTTCCAGTAAACAGAAGCACGCATACACAGTTGGAGCTGGCCCTCAAAAATAAGTGTTTGATGCAATGGCTAATGAAGTAAAGCGGCACTTCCAAAGTCGAACGCCCCAGAAGTGGTTCATTTGGAGTTTAACCAAATTAATGAAAATACCTTTAAAGTGAAATTTGTGTTGGAGTTTGAACAATCATCAGCAGATCCTCAGCCCAGCGAGCATTTAAAACTACAGTATTTTTTATTTATTTTTTTGCTGTTTCTGTTTTAGTTTGTTTTTGGACCAGGAAATGACTTAGTGTTCTGAGTCTGGTTGGTGAAAATGGTATAAGCAATACAATTAATTAAATATAAATGAAATACAAATGTTTTGCCGAGCAGGTGCTGACATACATATAAAGTACACTACACAGCACTTATTGATTCCATTGATAGCTATAAATTAGCATTTGGTTACAGTATCGTTATGCAAACACCTTCATGTTCCCTCTCCTTTATGTTTGTCAGTCTTAGTTTTACTTTTATTTAAGTTTGATTTATTTAAATTTTTACATTGTTGAACTTCTCCTACTTGACAGTTAGGTGCAGTATGTTAAGACGTAATACTGCCTGTACAATGTTGGCAACAGTATGAGGCTTGAATATAGTCATTCAATTTATATTATTTGTCATGAGACAAATTGTTTTGTAATGAGAACAACTTTAAAGTCAACCAGCATCACGGAAGAAAATGTATTAGTTACAGTTTGGTATTTTTGTTGTTCTTTTCATTACATACACAATGCCAACAATGACTGTTCTTTATTTTAATCATCGCTTAACCGTTTGATTAATTCCCATTTGTATGTTCCTGCTGTGGCAGGCACCCAGTTTGGCAACACAAGCTACTACTTAGCCAGATTCCAACCAACAAGCCCGCCGACTCCATCCAAATGGAATTCCATCCTCAGACCAACAGCTATAACTCTAACAAATTAGCCAGATTTTGTCTCATTTGTTTGATTAGCACAAAAATCAAAGCGCATATACAGCAAGTTTTTGTTTGGAATGTGTCTACCTTTTTTTTTTCTGGCAGATGGCCTGGCAACCTCAGTGTGATGACAAAGACATTTTGCGCCCAATTTATTAGACATTCATTTGGATGCTTATAGATGTGCTGCTAATTGGGTTTATTTTAATGTTGAGTTAAGGCCAGGCCAGCTGTCTCTATGTTCTCTATGTACAGTATACTGTATAGAATAGCTAGCCAACTAGCTGCTCTTTGGGTAGCTCTATATGGAGCTTTTGTCCTTGAATTATACTAAATGGAGCCCATTCATTGTTATATACTTGAATGAATTTGTAGTGAAGAAGCTTCAAATTAGCTACTTTCTTTAAGGTCAAGCAATTTTGCACCCCAATGGCTCACTTCCTCCCCTAAGTACACATACAGTATCTTATTCCAATGAGTAGACTAGAGTTATTTTCAATACCCTGCGTGGATTTTTAAATTTGTGTCATAATACGAAAGATTTTTGGAGACCATACAGTTCAACTCACCAGATAAAGGTCAAACGGAAGATCTGATAAATGTTGTTTGAATTCAAATTTGGCTCATCTCCCATTATCCACTGACAAGTGTAACCAGATTATTTGTCTTTCTTGCCTGATCAATTAATACAGAGATAGAAGATAACTAATGCAGCCCTATGGGGGGCACAAGACAGTGGAAACTGTAGGCCGGTCCCAAGCCCGGATAAATGCAGAGGGTTGCGTCAGGAAGGGCATCCGGGTTAAAACTTTGCCAAACAAATATGAGTGTTCATCTAAAGAACGTGCCCCCGGGCACTGTTAACCTGCAGGGCGCCGGTGGAAATTCAGCTACTGTGGGTCGAAGATGAAGGAGAGGTGGAAAGCGGGAGAAAGAGAAGAGAAAAGCACAGAGCCTAGAATAGAATGTGGGGACTTTGAATGTTGGGACTATGACAGGAAAATTTCGGGAGTTGGTTGACATGATGATTAGGAGGAAGGTTGATATATTGTGTGTCCAGGAGACCAGGTGGAAAGGCAGTAAGGCTAGAAGTTTAGGGGCAAGGTTTAAATTATTTTACTGGGGTGTAGATGGGAAGAGAAATGGAGTAGGGGTTATTTTAAGAGAGAGAAGAGTTAGAGAGAGAGAAGAGTTAGCTAAGGATATCTTGGAGGTGAAAAGAGTATCAGATCGAGTGATGAGGCTGAAACTTGAAATTGAGGGTGTTATTTATAATGTGATTAGCGTCTATGCCCCACAGGTAGGCGGTGACCTAGAGGTGAAAGAGAAATTCTGGAAGGAGCTAGACGAAGTAGTTCTGAGCATCCCAGACAGAGAGAGAGAGTCGTGATTGGTGCAGATTGTAATGGACATGTTGGTGAAGGAAACAAGGGTGATGAAGATGTAATGGGTACGGCATCCAGAAAAGGAACTTGGAGGGACAGATGGTGGTAGACTTTGCAAAAAGGATGAAAATGGCTGTAGTGAACCCTTTTTTCCAGAAGAGGCAGGAAAATAGGTTGACCTACAAGAGCGGAGGTAGAAGCACACAGGTGGATTACATCTTGTGCAGACGATGTAATCTGAAGGAGGTTACTGACTGTAAGGTAGTGGTAGGGCTAGACAGCATAGGATCTATACAGGTTGCCCAGACAGAGGGATAGAGATGGGAAGGATGTGCAGCAGGTTACTGTGATTAGAGATTGAAATGTGTTGACTGGTGCCAGTCGTGTGTTGGATAGATGGAAAGAATACTTTGAGGAGTTGATGAATGAGGAAAATGAGAGAGAAGGAAGAGTAGAGGAGCTAAGTGTGATGGACCAGGAAGTGGCAATGATTAGTAAGGGGGAAGTTAGAAAGGCATTAAAGAGAATGAAAAATGGAACGGCAGTTGGTCCTGATGACATTCCTGTGAAGGTATGGTAGCATCTCGGAGAGGTGGCTGTGGAGTTTTTGACCAGAAACAGAATTCTAGCGGGTGAGGAGATGCCTGAGGAATGGAGGAAACGTGTGCTGGTGCCCATTTTTAAGAACAAGGGTTATGTGCAGAGCTGTGGGAACTATAGAGGAATACAGGTGATGAGCCACACAAAGTTAGGGGAAAGAGTAGTGCTGGCTAGATTCAGGACAGAAGTGATTATTTTCAAGCAACAGTATGGTTTCATGCCTAGAAAGAGTACCACAGATGCATTATTTGCCTTGAGAATGTTGATGGAAAAGTCCAGAGAAGGTCAGAATGAGCTACATTGTGTCTTTGTGGATCTCGAGAAACCTTATGACAGACTACCCAGAGAGGAACTGTGGTACTGCATGCGGAAGTCTGGAGTGGCAGAGAAGTATGTTAGAATAATACAGGACATGTATGAGGGCAGCAGAACAGTGGGGAGGTGTGCTGTAGGTGTGACAGAAGAATTTAAGGTGGAGGTGGGACTGCATCAGGTATGAACCCTTTCCTGTTTGCAGTGGTGATGGATAGGCTGACAGATGAGGTTAGACTGGAATCCCCGTGGACCATGATGTTTGCAGATGACATTGTGATCTGTAGTGAAAGCAGGGAGCAGGTGGAGGAACAATTAGAAAGAGGAAGGCATGCACTGGAAAGGAGAGGAATGAAGATTAGCTGAAGTAAGACAATATATGTGCATGAATGAGAGGGGTGGTGGGGGAAGAGTGAGGCTACAGGGAGAAAAGATGGCAAGGGTGGAGGACTTTAAGTACTTTGTGTCAACAGTCCAGAGCAATGGTGAGTGTGGTAAGGAAGTGAAGACACTGGTCCAGAAGAGTCTCTGCTCGGATGAAGGGCAAAGATTATAAAACACTGGTGAGGCCATCCATGATATACAGATTAGAGACAGTGGCACTGAAGAGACAACAGGAAGCAGAGCTGGAGGTGGCGGAAATGAAGATGTTGAGGTTCGCTCTCAGAGTGACCAGGTTGGATAAAATCATAAATGAGCTCATCAGAGGGACAGGCAAGGTTTGATATTTTGGAGACAAAGTTAGAGAGAGCAGACTTCGATGGTTTGGACACGTTCAGAGGAGAGAGGGTGAGTATATTGGTCGAAGGGTGATGAGGATGGATCTGCCAGGCAAGAGAGCTAGAGGAAGACCAAAGAGAAGGTTGATGGATCTCGTGAGGGAAGACATGAGGGCAGTTTGTGTTAGAGAGGAGGATGCAAGAGATAGGCTTACATGGAAAAGGATGACACGCTATGGCGACCCCTAACGGGACAAGCCGAAAGGAAATGAAGAAGAGATAACTGGAGGTCTGTAAGACAAGTAAAAATGTCCTACATTGTGCCTATAATTTTTTTCCACCAGTTTTCTCTTAATACTACCTTAACTGTTAGTGTATAGGTATACTGTGTATATATAAGATCTTGTCCTTCCCCTTTGTATTGATCCAACCTTGCAGCGGCACTTTTGATATCGTCAGCACTTCTTCCGAACCAAAGCAGCAGGACAAGATAGTGCAAGAGATGAATGGATTATTGCACAGATGAATGGAGAGGAGTGCGTAACCTTTTTGTGTGTATCCATTGTGCATGGATGTGTGTTGGCCACTAAAAGAAAATGCATTTTCCTCTTCACCATTTCTGTGATGAATAATATATATATATATATATATTGAGCAGGGTGCACTGCAACCATAGTTAGGGAAGATGACAAGAGGAAGGACAAACACACTAATACCACTATCTCTGTGGGTCAGGATTTCTAACACAGTGTAATTACAACAGGGAGCTCTTTTAATTGACTCCTGCTGCGAAGCCCCTGAGTCTGCAGTGTGTTTGTGTGAGAGGGAGCGAGATAATCCCCCTTGAGATGCTTTAATAAACAACTGCTGCTTCAGTGGAAATCAGTTTTATGAAGCAATGTTAATGTATCTCAGTTAAGATGTTCTGTTGTTGTTGTTGTTTTTTTTTTTTTAATGATTATGAATGTTTCTTCCTGCATGCCCCATTAGTCATCACACACCTTTGGTCAGTGGCTAGTTTTTCAGATTGTCTTGCTTGACACATGTATTCAATGTTGTGTAGCTTTTGCTGTTTCTAGTGATATTAAGTGTGGGGGGGGGGATTAGAGTGTAGCCCAGGGGTGGGCAAACTACGGCCCGTGGACCACAACCGGCCCATTGATCATTTCAATCTGGCCTGCCAAAGATTGGTACAGAATAGGCCAAATCATATCAAAATCATGACTTCATTCATTTGACCTTGTCCTGTAATGCCGAGTGGTTCCACCAGGTTGTGCTATAATGCCGAGTGGTTCCACTAGGTTATGCTATAATGCCGAGTTGTTCCACCAGGTTGTGCTGTAATACCGAGTGGTTCCACCAGGTTGTGCTGTAATGCCCAGTGGTTCCACCAGGTTGTGCTGTAATGCCCAGTGGTTCCACCAGGTAGTGCAGTACGTGCAGTGATAAATTGACTTGACTTTGGCTGTTTCATTTTTCCTCCGCTACTACTCTGGACCCTTCTTCAACCATGAGTGGGCCAAAGAAAAGAAAATTCGACAGTGAGTGCTGGGTTTTTAAAACTTTTTCACTGAAGTTCGGTCAAAGGCTGTATGTCTAATTTGTTGAGAAACCATTACGATTTTTGAGGAATATAACATCAGCCGTCACTTTTCTACCAAGCATGCTGATTATGCTAACAGCCAATCCACGCAGGAACTGAGGGCTACGGCTCAGCGGTTTAAATCAAGCTTGCAGGCTCAGCAAAACACCTTTATCTGACAAACTGCCATCCAAGATTCAGTCACACAAGACCCTGAAACAGCCCCACAGGAGCTGCAGATGGAACTGATTGGTCTCCAATGTGATACTGTCTTAAAGGAGAAGTTCACCTCTCAAACTGAATGAGTTTTATGCTTCATTAAGCGCGGACAAATTTCCAAAAATCCAGAAGATGCTGGTGGTGTTTGGCTCTACATATGTGTGTGAACAGGCTTTTAGTGTGATGAACACTAACAAAACATCCTACAAATCCCAGCTGAGTGATGAACACCTCAGCTGTGTTCTGAGAATTGCCATAACAAAACTAACACCAGACTTTGATGATGCACTGGCAAAGAAAAGGTGATCTACAAAACAACACTGTTCCCATTAATAGTAAATCTAAGTATTAACACTACAATGCCTTTTTATTTTATTTTATTTTTTATTTTTGATATGTAAGCATCTGGTTCTGGCTTGGCCCGCCTGTCAAATATTAAAAGTCAATGTGGCCCCTGAGCCAAAAAGTTTGCCCACCTCTGGTGTAGCCGGTACTTTGCAATGGAAAAGTGGCAAAACATCATTCAGACAGAATAGTTGACAATGTGGGATTCCCTTGATGGCCATGAGATAATGTGAATAGGCGTATAGAGCCTATATATTGCTGCCAACTTTTCTCATGCTAAATATACCGCATTCCAAATTATTATGCAAATGATATTTTTCGCAGGTTTTTTTATATTGTTGATGCAAATGACAGAATAATTTTCAATTAATTACTGTTAAAGTATAATTTTAATGTTATTAAACAAACCTCTCAATGATAACGGTATTTTTTTCCACACACACAAAAAGGTTATTATGCACAAAACATTATATAAGTATGAACTGACAATGGTTATTAAATGTCCCCTTTTTTGCCATTTGATTTGCAGCAGACACATTTGGACAACTTCTTGAATTTGCAGCATTAGGAGGTAATTTACTGAAATCCAAAGCTATTTCAATCAAAGACATCTTAACAGGTCAAGTTACATTTGAACGTGGGACCCCTTATTTGCTAGCAACTTCACAATTCTTGCATCCATTGCGCTTCGGAGTTTTAGGAGAGTTTTTACTGTAATTTCTTTGCAAGAATTCAGAACAGCCTTCCAGAGGTGTTGTTTGGATGTGAACTGCTTTCCACCCTCATAGAACTTTTGCTTGCGGATGCTTCAAAGGTTGTCAACGGGGATGAGGTCAGGGGAGGAAGGTGGGCCACACCATGAGTTTCTCTCCTTTTATGCCCATAGCAGCTAATCAGAATCAGAATTCTCTTTATTTGCCAAGTTTGATGCAGAAGTATTCCTTGCAGCATGAGATGGTGCATTGT
The DNA here is from genome assembly GCF_024500385.1 of Phyllopteryx taeniolatus. NCBI lineage: Eukaryota > Metazoa > Chordata > Actinopteri > Syngnathiformes > Syngnathidae > Phyllopteryx > Phyllopteryx taeniolatus. Next base: position 33,542,963 of record NC_084503.1, read on the forward strand.
CATGCTTGAAGATGATTTTGATCGAGAAAGCATGGTTCTTTCTTTTGTACCATGGAAGAAATTGGTCAGTCAAAAACTCCACATATTTTTCAGCGGTACTTCAGTCACATTTAGCGACCCTGAATGGGCTGACCAGCGCTCTCTCCCTGATTCTGGCCCAAAATATCACTCTGCCGCCTCCTTGCTGATGTCGCAGACTTGTTGGGACATGGTAGCCGTCCACCAACTCCAGAGGCACTGGCAGCTTTAAATACCTGTTTGCTGCTTTCTGACGGCATTCTAGCAGCTGCTCTTTTATTCCGAGGTATTTGTCTGGCAGAAACCTTCCTCATTGTGCCTTTATCTGCACAAACCCATGTGTGCTCTGAATCAGCCACAAATCTTTGAAACTTAGCAGTAGGTTTTTGTGAAATATCTGTTTTCAGCAGCAGAGAGAGCCTTTTTTCTTTCCCATATTGTTTGAAAAAGGTGGCCTTTTTTTGCGTTCACCCGGCAAAGTAATTTTTAAATGTCTGAGATTAATTTCAGTTGAACCAAAAATGGAATCCTTAAGACACTTAAATATAATTTGCATAATAATTTGAAATGCAGTGTAATGTTGGATTTGCCGTGTTCCCTACTGTGATTGGGTTAGATTCGAAAGAACATTCTTATGTAGGAATGCACGGTACATGACCGTAAATAAGGTCAAAATCTTGATCTTATTCATCAATGGCCACATTTCTGCATGCACTAATGTGCCTTTGCTCACCCTCACACTGATTAAAGAAGGGATAGAGTAGATCAATGGTCAGTCTCCCTGCCTCCAGCCAGTGTGTTGGTGTGTATCAGTTGGTTGTGACTATTCAAGTGCATGATCTGTAGTGTAAATGTCATCAGCCGTAGGCCACTGGTGAACTAATTTTGAACCTCATAATGATGATCAGACTGAGATGGAGTGACTGCACATGAGGTGCATGACAGATGGAGAGGCAGGTGCTACTATGTGTGTTATGTACTAGTTTTTCATAGCATGCACATTAACACACATACATACATAGTTCTGTTGTGTCGTCCTTGAAAATCAAGGGCATCTCCTAGCTTCACAAGTGAAGGAGCATACTATTTCTGCAAGAGTTGACTTTGTGACGGGTGCCCATAAACTGAGGAAGAAGAGCTGGGAGGGAATAATACAGTAACAATTTGAAATAAATTGTTTACTAACTTTTCTCCATAAACGAGGTGCATACCAGATACTTCATTAGGTATGCCTCTATACATTAATGTACATAAATGTCTCTTAATAATAATAATAATAATAATAATGATGTTTATAATAATACAGATTAAAGCAGATTATCTTGCAAAAGCCAAATTTGTGACACAGCTGTCGTAATCAGTCACATCTCAATATTTGTGTGCCTCAAACTAATAAAGTGGCCAGTGAATGTAGATGATAAAATGTCACGTCAATCAAGGTCATCTGTGATGAGAAAAGATCATAACTCAAGTTCAAAAGGAATATAAAAAAAAATAAAAAATAGACCCAACTGAACCTCATTAAATCATATTTTGAACCAGGGATGTAAAATTAAAAGCCCTCTTTCCAAGTCTGTGTGGGTGGTTCCCCGCACTCAGCCAGTTATCTGACATCCCACAGATTACTGTGTGATCGTTTATTCCACATCACAATTTGCGCTCACCACGCCCATCCCCCAAGGCCCTCAGTCCCGCCACCCTCCTCCTCTTCGTCCTTTCATCATGCTCCGCAGAGTGCTTATTGAAGGGCTCCACCTCTCTAAAGGAATCCGCAATGACCTGATGAAGACTAGAGCTGGAGGTGAACACGAGAGAATGAGGAAGATGAGTGCAGTTAGGCTCTATTTGCTATTGATGCTTTTCCAGTGGCAAAACCAAGGAGTACCAGGTCCAAGTATGACGAACTAATACGATATGGATGATATAAACCACTGGCGGTTGCTAATTGGGCAAGCATATTCGTCATCACCATGTACTGTACACTGAACAAAACTAAGTTCCGTACATTTGCTTTCTGCTCCCATTTATCATGAGATTAACTCAAAGATCTGACTTTTTCTATGTACACAAAAGGCCTATTTCTCTCAAATATTGTTCAAAAAATCTGTTTAAATCTATGTTAGTGAGCACTTCTCCTTTGGCAAAATAATCAATCCATATCACGTGTGGCATATCAAGATGCTAATTAGTACAGGTATGCCTTCGGCTGCCCAAAATAAAAGGCCTTTTTCTTAACAGGAAGTGAAAACAGAAGACTGTCATTCGTTACCATTTTTATTTGTTAGCATGTCTCGTTCGGACTGATGCAGTCAATGCAGCGTGGTTTTGGCAGTTTCCCACTGTACTTTTATGGAGTAGAAAACTGACCGCCTCAAACAAGGCGTTGAGAGCTGAGCCACCAATGTGAAGTGGGAAAACTGCCAACATCGTTTCTTGCGTTAGCCAGCTAATTCAATGAACAAGAACAACAATCACTTCCCCATTGGGAAGTTGAGGTACATGCAGACTTTCCCCATGGACTCCACCAAACAGCATTATCCTGATTAATGTTAATACCTGAAAACAGAAGTTAACAACCTTCAAGAACATATTAAAACTATATTACAAAGAAAATAACAGTCGATTAATTGAACACAAATTTTTCACAAATGTAGTCAAATGCCCATCTCTATCTAGAATGTGTCTACCTTGCTTTTTTGTTGTTCCACCCTGATTCCTTCTCTGTAGAGGTCAACATTAATATCCTACTCCTTAAGGGGAACTATGAATCAATAACCCAGTAAGGATACATGCACATGCACGTACACAGTTTTAGTTTTAAGGACTTTTTAGTCCCTTTTTTAGACAAAAGGACTTTGATATTTCTTTCCTCTTTACCCATCATTTTTCCTCTCATTCTTTTCGCCTGTTCCTCATTCTTGTTTCAGCCAGTAAGATCAACAGTTCCTAAGGTGACCTGGAAAAAAACATTTACATGAATTACAATCCATCTGGGCAAACTGGAGCATGCTTGGATACTGTAGACACATTCATGGACACTTACCCAGCATTCCTGGTGATGACGGGATTAACCTGCCTCGGCAATTGTACAGCTGGTGTGTGTGAGCTCCACTGAGCAGGAAAGTAAGGGATCTTCTAGGATGATGTCCAACCTACAGCATACACATGCACACGCACACACACACACACACACACACACACCAGTTGCTCCTGTGTGGGCTGTTTTCTTCATATTTTATTGCTAGGAGTTCTGCATTGGGAGCTGTACCACATGAGAAGCAGTGGCATTATGTTGAGAAAAACAGGAGATGGTGAGAGAGACATACAGTCTTTATTTTCCAGAAGAGGATTGAGGCTGTGACTCTGATGGTGAGACTGAAGGATTATTCTTCTAACCACTGCCAGCAAAGAGTCTAAGCCCTCCCTGCAGGTGTCTGTATTTGTGTGTCTGTGTATTAGTGAGCCATAGTTCCAGCTGCTGGTATACACCAGCCTGAAGCAAGGCCTTTTAGTCATCTTCCTTTTTTTCTTTTACCCTTGCTTTAGTTTGTCACCTCTATAATAAATATCTTCAGAATATGGACAACTAAAATCTGTTTTCAGTATTTATGTAGGAGCAGTTGCATGGTGAACTGTAGTGTATTTGTTTTTAAATAAAATACAAAATGTACCTTCCTTCTTCAAATCCCTATGGAATAATGAACAGAATAGAGTTTGTGTTTGTGGGCTGCATATCAAACTCCAATCTGCAGGAAGTGGAACTAACATCTCCATATTTGAGGACAGTAAATCGAATACTCTGACCTACACTAGAATGTATTTTTTCTTGACCTCCCCCCCCCCCCCCCCATAAGAAAACACATCAGGTGGGATGAGTGCTGGGGAATGTCGAAAGGAGAAAATGAAATGCCAAAAGTTGGCCATACATCAGTCTATTTCCTGTAGTACTTGTCCTCTTTAGGGTTCACAGGTGAGCTGACAAAAAATCCTGCACCAATCAAAACCAGTCCCAAAAATATGTGAAGGCAACTTTTGATTGTAAATCCATTCATCTATAGGGGTCGTGCTTTTTTCTCTCCCATCATAGTTGTTTTGAAAGCAATGTTACTGCCCCGAATGCTTCTTTCAGTATGTTATGTCTGAATTGTCTCTGGGAGCGGTGTAAAAAAATGAAAAGAGAATAAATTCAGCAAACTTTCCACTAAGTGGTCTCGTTCATTAATATTCACCATAATGGAATATGGATCTATGAACCCTGATCAGACTTGTGCTTCCATCACAGGGTTTCTCATACTACGTAAACATTGTTGAATCATGCCAGTGAAGTAGCATGTGGAAGTCTGGCCTTACTGTACACAGTAATAACCCCTTTTTACAAATATTAAATATTTATAAAAAATTTATAATTCACGGGTAGCGGTGTGTATTAACGAGCTACATTAATCCCATTACATGTACTTAAGTATTTTGAATGACTTGTCAGAGTAGTTTTAAGTCAACATACTTGTTACGTATTTTTGGAAAGAACATCAGCTGCTTTTACTCTGTTACATTGGGCTACAGTGCATTCTGCTCGCTACTTGTAATTTGATCTACTTGTCACATTAACTCTATTTCACCAGTTCAACATAATTATTAGTGACATTTGACTTCATTTCACCAATCAAATGGAGCCAGGCAGTCACATGACCGCACTCAGTCTTGCTGCAGAGCTACAACTCGAGTGAGGATAAGCGATATAGAAAATGGATGGATGCACAACGAAAACGAACAGCTATGTCCTGCCCTGTCTTTTTTGTCTTCCTAAAAATGTTGGTATTACAAGCACTCCACTTGGAACTTGAGAAACATACAAGAGGTTGTCTCTGTCTGCGTTTGCAAAATGTAATTCTCCGTGGAATAAAACCAGCAGGTCAACCAAAGCACATGAATGTAAATTGCCCCACACAATCATCACCGTTGGAGTTCCTCACTGTAGAAAGGTTTGTGCACATTCAAAAGGAGCAATCTGCAATGTATGTACTGCATTGAAGATAAAGACTTAACGGTAAGTTGGAAGAACTCACTGTGTTTAGTAATAATGACCAAGGCTGGCAAATGTGGTGGAATCAATGTTGTTCATGCGCTATTTGGAAAATAAATCATTCACTCACCAGTTAGTTACTCAGTACTGGAGTAGTTCATTCATTTTCCGAACTGCTTATCCTCACTAAGGTCGCGGGTATGCTGGAGCCTATCCCAGTTAACTGCAGGCGAGAGGCAGGGTACACCCTGAACTGGTTGCCAGCCAATCCCAGGGCACTTATAAACAAACAACCATTTGGACTCACATTCACACTGACGGGTAATTTAGAGTCTTCAGTTAATCTACTATGCATGTTTTTGGGATGTGGAGGAACCCGTAGTACCCAGAGAAAACCCACGCAGAGGCCGGATTTGAACCCGGATCCTCAGAACTGTGAGGTAGATGTGCTAACCACTATGCCGTCTACTGGAGTAGCCGTCCGGAAGTCGTTTTCCATGGCCTCACCGAACTCCTCCCACGCCCGGGTTTTTGCCTCAGCGACTACCAAAGCCGCATTCCACTTGGCTAGCCGGTACCCATCAGCTCCCCCAGGAGTCCAAAAAGGCCTGATAAGACTCCTTCTTCAGCTTAACGGCATCCCTCACCGTTGGTGTCTACTTACTCACATGATCCCACATAATCAAACTATACTCCTAAACTGTACTTTCTACCTTTACTCGAGTCATAATATTCTAAAGTAATAGTACTCTTGTGTACAATTATTTGTTAACAGGTAGTCTCTTCACCTCTGTTCACAGGTAGCCAACAAATGGCTTGCAAGCAACAGGTTGCTCCAGTTTAAACGTGTATGAGTCTTAGACAATACAGCAAAATAGTTTCTGAATATTTCCTTTTGGGGTCAATTTATAAAACTTCCAAGTATATTGGTAACTAGCCCAGGTTCAGAAACAGTTATTTAGATTTTTAGCAGGTGAGGCATAAATTGGTGCTAACTGTTAGCTTCTCAGTTCTATTGTTGTGAAAACGTCCAGCACTTTACAAATTTGATGAGCACAGGACAAGTGTTCAATGGTGCCTGTTTTGATTCGTTCATTCAGATCAGAGCTTGTTCCCCACTCCTCTACATCATTGACACACACTGTGTGGTTTAGCCATCACTTTCTTCTCCTTCACTCTTGATCCATTTCCGTTCATCATGACCCGCATATGTTTTCTCTCTCTAACCAATCTCCTCTCAGCCCACAGGGCTCACCATTTGTTCCTGTGACAAAAATATCATCTGTGACTTTCCACTAATTAATGTGTGTGTACGTGTGAGTGTGTGTCCCTCCCACGGTAACAATCAGTGAGAGCTTAGTTCTATTTGTTGCATTCGTTCTGCGGAGTTTAATAAGCCAAGTTTGAATAGATAAATGAATTATTGAGTAACATGAATTTTGAATAGGATAGCATCACCATAGAACCAAACTCGCATTGCGGACTGATGAATAATGCACGGTTGCTTATTTACTTAGTTGCGCAACAGTAAAGTAAAATTGAAAAACACATAATTTTATTAACCTTGAAGGCAGTCAATCATTGCATTTGTGGTAATATCCAGGAGAAACATGTTACAGTTGTCCTTGCTTGAATGTAACTCTCGGATCAATGTTCTCCATTGTGAACATTTTTGTGCATATAGTTGAGTACTTAAAGAGATGGATGAGAGTACTTCCATTGCATCAGACTCCATTTTACCACACACATTGTTTGTAGTGCACAGTCCCCCAAAGCATCCTTATTACTAAAAGATAGTACTATGTTAAACCACAACCACTGTGAATATGATCCCAATGTATTTAAAGGGTATTGATATGCATTTAGAAATGGTGGCCATTCATATTTACGCAATTGCTATAATAGTATCTTAAGATCCCATTGAGCGCAACAGTTAAACTCACAAACATTCAAACACACTGTGTTGACAAGTGAAGATACTGCTTTTGTAAGGTCTAAATTTATGCACATCTAATGTTTTTAAACTACAATGTGGCCTTTGTCAGGACTACGGTGTGCTCAGGTATCATTTAGTCTTTTGAGATATCCATTTGTTATTTGTATTCACACTAGTCACTCTTAAGCTAATTCTCTAAATTGCATGTCTCTACGCTAATGATAGCTGTTCATCTGGGAGTCTCTCTTGTGTGAAGGACACCCTCAGATAGGTGACTGTCAGTTTATGAGTGAGACAGTCCAAAACTCAGGTTGCGCTACGTATGCAAGTTTGTTTTTCCACTATACCAAACTTAAATGCTAAAACCATAAACCTTGTTTGACAAAAATCAATCAACTTATATGTTTTGCATTTAAAAAGTGCTCTCATTGACTGATAGTAACATGACTTTGTAACAGTACTTTGCAATTGAGATGCAGAAACACACGCTTCACTGAAGGAAAATCACAATAACTTTACATACACTATTTTTTTCTCCCCCCATTTCAAGTAAAGCACTACTCAATAGAAAAATCCCCAACATACCACTGCCTTGGTGATTTTAATGAATGCCTTCTTCTGTTTTGCGTTCAGTCCAGTGTGAATGGGGTTCATAAATTCCATGACAAACAAAGGTCTAAAAAGTGAAGCCAGTGCAGATGGTAGGCAAAATCCACTGCTTGCAAATTAACTGCGTAAAAGGCCATAGAAATATGCACTTCTCACTTAATTCATTACCCCATTTGACAGGTTGGTAATGAGGTTTTGGTCTCAGTCACTAGTTTTCATGTCTTTCTCATGCAGCACCATGTTCGTATTTTTTTTAATGATTTTTCTTTTTTTTTTTTTTTTTTTTTTTGGGTCATATCCATTGGCTCATTTCAAATAAAGCAGATCATAGATGAATGAGGGTATGCCTATCTCTTGATTGACAGGAAGCTAGCGTGGTAAATTCCGTCTATCAAATTAGAGGTCGGCTAATCACAGGGTGCCGCCGCATTGAGTGCATCCATTTGATGACTTAAGGATATCGTCAGACAAAACAGAAAGAGAACAGTGTATGCATCCAACACCATTTCTGCATTAAGTGAAGCAAACAAGTTAACCTATTAGATATCAGAAGACGGTATTAACTCCTAAAAGACGGTCAATGGAAAGCACAAAGAAATCCGAGCTTTAATTCATTAACCAGCATATCTAGTGACAGGAAATGATCATCAAAACACGGACAATTCACATTCCCTTGAGTTTTGTGCAACAAATAATACACACTCAAATGTTTTTAGGGATCAGTGCTGCGATGACTATTGGTTAAACACTGTCCTTGTCATAAAAGCACCATTATGGCCAAATCCCTTTACAGGAACACGTAGGTCAAATATAAATTTGCAGGCTCTCGTTAGTGGGGTTGTAATGTCTGCTTATTTAAACATGGCCCAGCACACACACACTGGATATACACACAGATAATTGGATGAAGCATTTGACCTGTAACCTAAAGGTCACCACAGAGTGGGAGATAATTGTAGTTTTACAACCCTCAGGATTAGCGCGCGCGTGTGTGTGCGCATATATGCGTGCATGGTGAACACACAACTCGGCTATACAAAAGATATTTTTGTGTAGTTTGGCCAATTAGGTCACGTACCTTTAAGGATGACGTATCTGAAGATAAGAAAATCTTAATGATATTAATCATACAATTAATTGACTAATTCAACCACACCATGTCCAAAACTCAATGGACTTTGTTGCTAAAGTCAGAGATCTAAAGATGGATTAAAAAATGAATCTTACCTCCATATTCAACCCAGGATGCAGGCAAAACTGTGAGGCAACGATTACTGCTTGATCACAGCCTCCAAGACAGATCCACACTTAATTCGGAACAGATATGCAATTGCTGGAACTTTGCCTGAACACCACATATACTGTAATTTCTCGTATATAATGCGCACCCCCAAAGTTGACCTCAAAATACTGGAAAAACCTTCTACCTATATATAATGCATTTTTACAATGAATGATTTTACTTCTACCCATATCATCAAACCAAGAAGTATTATCTGTATTTTGTTAGGTTTTTTTTCAAATAATTATTCTGAAGTTAAGCACTTTATTTGAACACATCATACTTTCCTTAATTTACTTGCTCTTATTTTGAAATTCACAGCCCTACTTTTATTTAGTAAACTAGAAAACACACAGTTGTGCTCATATGTTTGATTACCCAGGCAGAATTTGTAAGATGGGTACAATTCTTTAAAGAAAACATGAAGGACCAGGTGAAACACATTTCATTTTATTTTAATCCGATTCAAATTAAACGGTCAAGCATTTCAGAAAAGCATTATCACTAAACAAACCATAACCATAAAGAAATTAAGGATGGTTGTTGTTCAGTCATCAGTCATATTTATAAAAAAACAAAAATTAACAAATTCTGCTAGGGTATATAAACGTATGAGCACAACTGTACATATATGCAGTCATACGTACCCCTGTCATATTGGAATGAAAGTATAGGCCACACCTTTTTTTATAACCACTAGGTGGCAGTGGCATATTGGAATGAAAGTGTACAGCTTTTTCATAACCACTAGATGGGAGCATACATTTATAAAATGTGAAAGTTTTTTTCAATTTGCTCCTATACCTATGTATAATGCGCACTATTGACCTTTAACAATTTTTTGGGGGGTAAAATGTGCATTATACATGAGAAATTACGGTATAACACAATTCATGGGAACATTTACAGACAAAAAAAAAACTAAAACGTGCTATGGACTCCCCAGTATCCTCTATCGTAGCAAACTTGTACATGGAGGATAGGGAAAGAAGGGCCTCTGAAATTCTTTAAGGGAACAGCCCCAAGTCGTCATACAAATATTGTTTGTGGATGACACATTGTTTAACATGAAAAGGGAAGAAGTGTAAGCCTTCACTGAGCACATTAACTCACTGGACAACAGGGGATATCCCACTGTAGGAACCTTTGCAGGAACTTCCCGAGCTACCCTGGTAGCTTGAGTTCCCTCTGTGTCCCTACCGACAAAAACTACCAGGGTACAGAAGCTTCCCCCTAGATTATTTAGTTTAACCTGGTGGGTAGGGTCTTCCTAGCGCTACCAGGAACTCTGAGTGGGTAGGCTGTGCTGACGAACACTGATTGATTGACAGACCTCTGTAGGCATTTACTTTTTCATTCACAGAGTCGCCATTGGTGTGATGTGGTGTTATGTAATGCTCGAAATAAGAGGATTAAAATACACTGAAAAGCAAAACTTCGAATCAGTGGTGAGATCTGCCGCCATCCTGGCAGCAAGGTCCGCTGCTGACCAACTCGGTTCCGCTAAGGAGCGGAGGTCTGTGCCCAAGCAGGCATGTGCGTCTTCCTCGGGGCAGAGGGGCGTGAGGCTGGCCGGCGAGGACCCTCTGATGGTCCAATGGAATCTGTCGCGGTGGGGAAAAAAATAAAAAACCTTCCGAGGCAGGAGCTCCTCCAGCCTGCGGCAAAATGCCATGTTTACCATTGTGCAAGACAAGGAAATGAACCCCGGCTTTTTATCTGTGTTTGTACTTGCACAAATAAATATTTTCAATGGACAATCTGTTTTTGTTTTTCTCATATAAACACATGTACAGATATCAAATACTTCACGCTGCTGTATTTAAAAACGCATTAAGAGCTGTCCATGAAGTCATGTCTTTTTTTCATTTATTCATTGAACCTTATCCAGGTAAGGTGAGGTATTTGCAATGCCGACCTGGCTGCAGACACCAGAGTAAAACAACGCAAAATAGAAGCAAATACAGTACATATACGAACTGTACACTGACGTCATTGATCGGCGCCACAAGACATTTACTCCGCGTCGCCATCGTGTACAGTATATTTGAATCCAAAAGCTACTTTATTTTTAGCCTGCTTGCGTGTCTTGACGTAGTACTGTAAGTATCTGACAGCCAATAGTGATTAAAAAAAAAAAAAAAAGTCAGTGGTGTGGGACAGACAACATGTCTGAAATTGACAACACGTCAAATTTGGTCTTTCATGATTGCACTATGTCAGGCTACTGCAATAAAATCTTCGCATCCCGTCTTTTACGATCATGGGGCTTTATCTTGGCAACTCAAACGCGACCGGATACACTCATTACCATGGGGACGACAGAGCTTGGAAGAGGACTTTAATTCAAGGATTGCTTGAGGTACAATATGTTCAAGTACTTTTAATACGATACGGCTCGCACGCAGGCAACAAAACGTTATGTAGCCTATCAAGCTAGTGCTAGCACTAATGGTTGTATGTAAACATGCCAGCGTTATGTCGAATCATGCTCTAAAGCTTCGGTGTGTGTGTGTGTGTATGTGTGTGTGTGTGAAGTAATTTAATTACAATAAAGTAATTAAATTACAGTAAGTTAGCACCCATTATTTCTGTCATGACGGTTTGACCTGACTGATTAGAATACATGACCTGACGAGAGCAGTGATTTCCAACCTTTATGGAGCGAAGGCATATTTTACAATTGGAAAATCTCACAGCACACCAACAAACAAAAATGTCACAAAGATTAGATTACTGTATGTACTTCCTGCCATCTAATAGAAGAGCATTTATTTGTTCTGTCTGTCACTATGCCTCACTGGCATTATTTCTTGTAAATGAATAATAACTAATGAAAATAAGACATTAACTTGAAAGCTTGATATACCAGCATTTTTTTAAAGATCCATTAGGTGTCAGTAATGAGCAACATCAGCCTCATTTGCTTAAGATACACTGAACTAAGTGCGATGGAAACACAAAACACATGGGCCACAGGAACCTTTTGCTACCAAGAACTCCTGCTACCAGGAACTCAAAGTTCCTGGGCTGGTTGGTGGAAAAGCCCCTAATGATGGGAATTTTGACTGCCATTTAATTGTAGTGGAGGTGTACCATAGCAGAGGTTGTGTGGATGTAGCTCAGCTTCACATAGCTGATGATGATGATGTCACGGTCCTCCTCTTTAGACTACAAACTAGTTGAGACTGATCTGACGTTGCTGTGATTCACTCACCTGACCTGGGTAACGTGGGTTCAGTTCCCACTCAATGACTGTGTGAATGTGAATACCGTAATTTCTCATGTATAATGCGCATCCCCCCCCAAAAAAAATTGTCAATAGTCCGCATTATACATAGGTATAGGGTAAAATGGAAAATAACTTTCACATTTTATAAATGTATGCCGCCATCTAGAGGTTACGAAAAAGCTGTACACTTTAATTCCAATATGCCACCGCCACCTAGAGGTTATAAGAGTTCTACACTTTAATTTTAATATGCCACCGACCGAGGTTATGAAAAAGGTGTTGCCTACACTTTCATTCCAATATGACAGGGGTACATACTGTATGGCTTCGTATATGTACAGTTGTGCTCATAAGTTTACATACCCTGGCAGAATTTGTGAAATATTGTGTTTTAAATATGACTGATGACTGAACAACAACCATCATTAATTTATTTATGGTTATGGTTTGTTTAATGATAATGCTTTTCTGAAATGGTTGACATAAATGCTTAAAATAAAATTAACTGTTTCACCTGGCCATTCATGTTGTCTTGAAAGAATTTCATCATCCACGGTCACCACATGGGCTCAGGAACACTTCAGAAAATCAATGTCAGTAAATACAGTTGGGCGCTACATCCATAAGTGCAACTTGAAACTCTACTATGCAAAGACAAAGCCATTTATCAACAACACCCAGAAACGCCGCCGGCTTCTCTGGGCCCGAGCTCATCTAAGATGGACTGATGCAAAGTGGAAAAGTGTTCTGGAGTCCGACGAGTCCAAATTTCAAATTGTTTTTGGAAATTGTGGACGTCGTGTCCTCTGGCCCAAAGAGGAAAAGAACCATCCGGACTGTTATGGACGCAAAGTTCAAAAGCCAGCATCTGTGATGGTATGGGGCTGTGTTAGTGCCAATGGCATGGGTAATTTACACATCTCTGAAGGCACCATTAATGCTGAAAGGTACATACAGGTTTCGGATAAACATATGCTGCCATCCAAGCAACGTCTTTTTCATGGACCCCCCCCCCCTGCTTATTTTAGCAAGAAAATCCCAAACCACATTCTGCATGTGTTACAACAGCGTGGCTTCAGAGTAAAAGAGTGTGGGTACTAGACTGGCCTGTCTGCATTCCAGACCTGTCTCCCATTGAAAATGTGTGGCGCATTATGAAGCGTAAAATACGACAACGGAGACCCCGGACTGTTGAACAGCTGAAGCTGTACATCAAGCAAGAATGTTGCTGTCTCTATATTTGCCGTTCCTGCAATTTACTGGTGACCATTCCAGGTTGATGTCCGCCTTTTGTCCAAAGTCAGCCGGGATTGGCTTCGGCTCCCTGCAACCTTGAACAGGATACGTAATACAGAAAATGGATGGGTAGATAATTACTACTGAAACAGCAGCATCTCTGCTAGATACAGCCAAATAGTCCACTCCATTTTGCCTCAATTGCTTCAAGACACTAATAATCAACAATAAACACTCGACAGTATAACGTATTAAGATCAGTTAATCAAAAAGAAGTAGATTTTTTTTAATTTTTTTTACATTTTATACTTTGATAGTTTTGAATAGCAAATATTTGATTCATTTGTTTCCCTGGGACAAAAACACGAAATAACAATTATAGCCATCCATCCATCCATTTCCTTTACCGCTTATCTTCACTTGGGGTGCGGGCCGCCGGAGCCTATCCCAGCCATCTTCGGGCGGGAGGCGGGGTACATCCTGAACCGGTCGCCACCCAATCGCAGGGCACATAGAAACAAACAACCATTCACACTCACAGTCACACCTACGGGCAATTTTGAGTTGTCAATTAACCTACCATGCATCTTTTTGGGATGTGGGAGGAAACTGGAGTTCCCGGAGAAAACCCACCCAGGCAGGGGGAGAACATGCAAACTCCACACAGGCAGGGCCGGGATTTGAACCCCGGTCCCCAGAACTGTGAGGCAGATGTGCTAACCAGATGTGCCGGCACAATTATAGCCAATCAGCTAAACCATATGCTAGTTGACATGCTGTGGAGCCAGTGATGAGTTAGTTTGCGAAATTACAGTATTAAAAAAGCCAGGTAAAATAGACGAAGAGTTTGAATTATATGTTGTTTAATTATTAACTACATAAAACATTGAAATAGCATGCATAATAAGGGTAGACTAAGGAGAATAATAATTAAAAAGCTGAATATTTTTAACTTCCTCAAACATACCTGGAGGGACTTTGAATTTTCAGCTACAGTATTGCCTGAAACCATTCTTCCAGGTTTCAGCCTGTAAATCTTCGATATTGGAAGTGGGAATAGGGAATAGTGTTTGGACTTCATATATCAGCCATAAACCAATCAAACACTGAGCCTCGATATGTTCTGTATGTTTAGTCGTGATGTGATTGTATTGGTGCTCACTCCAGGCGATAGATGCATGTTGACGATGTCAGAGACTGAGTGCAGCCTTCAGATTTAATGAAAGAGCTTTTGATTGAGACAACACTGCTGTTGTCATGCAGAACAATAAGATTACCTTAAAAAGCATATTGCTCTTGAAGCAGTAACATCCTTACATTTTCAGTCATACCTCTGATTTGTATCTTTCCCCAGACTGCCCAAGGCTTTACACACATACACAAGGTTTTTCAAAAACAATTGTTTCCTCAACTTCAGAATCAAAATGTCTATCCCATCCCAATGGTCTTTAAAATATATAAATAAAATCAAATATATAAAAATATGTTGTCATTTTCCAATTTAAAATACCAAATGTATCAAGTTTTTTTTTTCTTTTTTGTTTCTGACTAAAGGAAAAAAAAAATCACAAAAACAACCCATACTTTATTTTTAAGGGACAGCAACAATATGTTGTGTTATTATACATTAAATATTACAACGTGTAATTGTTTATACTTTGTTGGTAGATTCTCCATCCATCCGTTTTCTTCTGCTTTTAAAAAATATATATTTTACTTGTCATAGGGGGTCATTTGAGCCGTGCTTGGTTCAGTCCCTCATCGAGGACCTCTTTGCCCTGGGTGACCCTGCCAGGGGCATAACGCCCCAGACAACTTAGCTCCTAGGATCACTGGGACACACAAACGCCTCCACCATGATAAAGTGATGTCTCAGGAACGGGATTGTTAGATTAATGAATTAATTTTTTAACTATCAAATAAAAGAGCCTGGTAATGAAGTGGAATTAAGTCTGAATATGACATTTAAATGAGTTAGAATTTTAAATTATTCTTCACATCCTCTTTGTTTCCTAATATAGTGAGGTGAGAGTGTAGCTACAGTATATAGTTATGCATTTCTGTATATCTCAATATAAACGATAAAAACACTAAAACGTCTGTTTTAAGTGACAAAAGAATAACAGTTTTCAAAATACCTGCTTCTATTGTTCTTCAGTCTTTGGTCTATTTTATGATCTCTTTTTATTGCTGTTATTTTTAGCTAATTTGAGGACATTACGTATACAATCTGAATCACACTTTTAACTAAAACTCAACAATAAAAATACTTTTTTTGTGGCAGTACCTTTAATTTGTTGAGAGAGATGGGAAGGTGCATTTGTAGAATACTGCAAAATCTCACACAGCCTTGATAATGATATTCATAATGTGACCTTTTGGAGGTGATTACGTGGGATCATGTTAACTCAATTAACAACACACTTGGTTGAAAAGCTTTTAATGCATCCATGTTGTCCCTTAACATACAGTACACATACTGTATATGGGCTGAAACATGAATGCTAATGGATATGAGTGATGCACTGTTCGTAGGGGTACACATTTGTACTGTGTGTGTGTGTGTGTATATACAGTATGGCTGTGAGTTAATACACTGGTAATGTACCAATTTGACAAAAACATGACCGTTTTGTTTTCCTATTTGTACTTTGAGATGATTCAGTATTAACATGGAAATGAGTCACTGGAGAGCCAAGACGGGGCAATCTTGTCTGCTGTTGCATATGCCCCAGACCAAGTGATGTTAAGTAGTAGTCCTTCTTCATGCATGCACAGTTTGCTTATATCTTTGTATATGGACTCATAAATAGTAGATGTTTAATGTACTGTATGTGTTTGCATCTTCTCACATTACTGCATTTCAGTAACATGCTTCA